>NC_056725.1:1499652074-1499694574 GCF_019279795.1 Protopterus annectens | reverse complement strand
TAAATGCAAGTCGCCAATGTCACACCACGTATTGGTCTGCTGTCCAAAACATTTGGCCATCAAATGTACACACTTAACTGCAACAGAGACAGGCATGGCTTGCACACATCTTTCATGACATGGTGTGGGCCTCATACCCAACAGGTAGCACCCATGAGCTGGACATGTAGCCATACCTCACCATTGCATATGCCATGCCCAGCAGTGCAGACAGTCATGTATGTGGCAAAGATGTATGGGACAGGAATGATATAAGAAATAAACAGATGGCCATCAAAGACAAATGATGTCACATGTAGCAAACTGGCCATGTGGGCTGCCCAGTACCATGCCACAACACTGAGGGGGTTGCAGGAATGTCCAGCAAGTACTGGCTGTGCAGTACCCATGTCAGCAATTGCATGGACTCTGCAAGCGTGTGGCTTATGGGTTATGGTAATCAGATGTGACAGTTGTACCACAGGAAACATCAGCCAGGTCTCTCTACAAGTAGTGTATGCATAACAGAAGAGGTTTCCAACAGTCATGCGTTGCAATGTGTACTGGTGTACCATGACCACATTGGAAACCTACAGACAGTATCATGTAAGATACAGGTGCTGCACAACCAATGCCTCACCCCCCCTCAGGCCCGCCATCCCCATCTCTACTGTGCCGGTGCCTGTGAACATCTGTATGTTTGCCAATCATTAGCTAGGACTAGACTGTCACATGTGGTGTTCAGTGTTTATGACACTGCAAACTGACACACATGTGTAGGCCATTGTTGTCAAGCATCTGCAAAAAGGCTGAAGGTGAAGAGGGTGTGTCATCATGACAAACTAGTGCACTGCAGCAGGGAGCCTAATGATGCTATGAATGGCTGTATTTGCACACAGTCAGGTTCAGGAACTGTGGCAGATGTAACCCTGACTCCACAGCAATAGTGACAGCAGTGTGTGAACTCCAAGGGATGTGCACATGAGTTGACCTTGCAATCATGCAGAGTTGGGGACGTGTAGAGCAAACTGACCATATTCTGGCAAATGCAGATGGCCCATGCTAGTATACCCCTGCCAGGAATAGTGATTGTTGTAGAACACATAACAATAGGTGCAACATACTGTCATGATAAGGGCGTGCACACATATGTACCCACGAAGTGTATGCATCATGGTCAGCATCTGCACGCCTAAGACATTTGTTAGACACTGCATGTGAATGTACAGGACATATGTCACATATCAGGCTCATGTAATGTTAACATATGCAGTGATGTGGTCCCATGGCATATCAAGGAAGAGTGCATCATATCAGTAAGGGTGTATACACTCCCCATAGCCATGGTAAGGTTTGACAGTTATCAATATAATAGTATTGTATTGGTCATACATGCACCGCTGATGTTGAGATCTGTAAATCAGATATCAGACTTTCACAAATGACATCTGTCCACATATCATCCCAGGTATGTGTCAGACAAGCATTAGAGCAGACATAACTAACACAGCAATACACATTTAGGAATGGTCTGTACACCTCTGAGGTACGGTGCACAGTACATGGTAGGGTGCAGAACAAGTGCACATCATGATTGTGTACATGGGTGCAGTGTTTACCAGGGGAAGGGGCATCACTTACTAACACAGCCTATGCAGCACACATATGTATACTGTTGCTAGCATGGATTGACTATAGCTGCACTGCATGCTGTTGAGTACCATATGTTACGCATGTTGACAGATGGGTAATGGGAGGTCTGTGTGTACTACCTTTGTGCAACCTCACCTATAGGTATGTGTGTGTGTGTGTGTGGGGGGGTTATTTTGTCTGTAAGTGCAATCTGGTGGAGTGGAGCGGGGTTGATGCATGTAGGATATGTGGGTGTGCATGTGTGTGTGTTTGTGTGGGTGTCCATCTATGCACACGTATGATTGTGGGGTTGTTCATATGTCAGAATTTTCCTTTGGAATCGTGCAGTACATAGACATGGACTGACATATGCGACACCAGGAATACTTATCTGATATGTAATCACAGGACAGCTGATAATATAATAAGGTCTGTAGCATGGAACATGCATTGGGAGGGAAACTAGACATCAGGTATACCCTTAAAATTGCAATCAGCAGAAAGGTGGACGACTACCCACGTATGCAGCACTACAGATGCAAAAGGATTTACTAGACAACACCAGGGAGTGTATTCATATTTTACTGTTGTCCACATGATAAGTTGATTGAGCAGCAGATCTGGCATATACTGAGCAATAGTTATGTATGACACTCCAGTGCGTGACATTATGGAGTGAATGTAGTAGCCCCTAACATATGGGGACCATGCTTATGATGTCCAGACATACCCAGGGTGAACATTGGATGGCAGCAGTGAGGCCTTGTAAAACCTACTCCACTCAAGTCAAGGAGGTAATGGAGTAACAGGTCTTGTGTTATGATCTCTTGTCTAGGCATTTAGAGGAATGATACATTAATGAGTGGTTTTAATGAGTGTATGTTGCCAAGTGTGATGCAGGATGGGGAACTTACGTGAATAAACGTGGGACTGTCTGTAAACTCAGGGACAGGTAGGTATTATGGTGGAATTCCAGGGTGTGAGTGTGTGTGCGTGTGTGCGTGTGTGCGTGTGTGCGCGTGTGTGCGCGTGTGTGTGTGTGTACTGTTATGAAATGCAGTACAGGTCTTAAAGTGCATTTGTTGTTTTCCCCCACAGGTGGCGAGGTGGATCAGGGTCCCTCCTGAATGCAATCTGATGTTGTCCATACAGACACCAAAGATGATGATAGGACTGTTGAGGCACAGGCGGGGTTGTCACAGAATGAAACTGCACCATCGTTTGACATCCCCCTGTTAGCCACCCCAACTCCACATACAGTCACAGTGCATATAGATACCCCATCACCAGTGGCCATAGCAGAGGGACAGTTGGTGGTTGGTGGCAGTACACAGGAGAGTGTGGTATGTATGCCTGCTGTGTCTGGACACAGTAGGCATAGCCGGATGTCCAGCAGGGCACCACATAGGCAGATGTACCGGGGTGCTCCTGAGAGGGCCGCTGGTCGTAATGCCCCTGGCAGAAGTGCCACAACTGGTACCACTAGGCGCATGTTTCAGACTGTCATGGGGGAACAGGCATGTATGGAACTGTACACCAGACAGGACCTGAGGCTGCAGAGAGCTGCTCTCTCATCTGTAAGCAACAACTTCCATTAACGTGCAGGTGCCCTCCGTGATTATACCAAGGTCATGGATAGATGGTTGGGTGAGATGGTGGGCCTCACTGACCATGGATTGTCCATGCTAGAACATGTGGTGGGAGTGGGGTGACAGCCACTTGTAGGTAGGCCAGCAACACCAACAGATGGCAGTTGATGTGGACATGCAAGGACACCAAGGCACTCCTGTAGTGGCAGTACCAGCTGCAGCACTGCAGGGGGGGGCGCTGTCCACACCACACCACAGTAGGCCACGTGCACATGGCCCTGGCCAGTCTCAGGAGGGACCTGGTTTCAGCGAACATATGGCATCATCATGGGAGAGTAGCACATCAAGGCCTGTACCTGGACATGCCCAATGAACCCCTGTCAGGCACAGTCTGCATGTCTTTGGCCAGAGGTGGTGAACTGCACACCCTGCCAGGTATGGTCTGCAGCTGTCCAAGAAACACCTGTATAGGGTAGCCACATGGCAGAACTTTGTGCATGCATACCAACACAGTATGCAAACACACCTAGGGCAACCCAATACCTACACAAACCACATCACCATGCCCAAATCAGCTAATTACATCCCCTCACCCACACACATGGTGCCAAATGTATGGCCCGCCCTCGGTCTTTGGTAAACCAACAACACACCCTGCGCATAAGATGATATCTGTGCCACATCCCTGTCATCCGTAACATCGATGCAGGGAAAGGCTAATATGGTTCTGATGCACACGGCAACTGTACTACAGTGGACAATTGTACTGCTGTGTAACATGTTGTCAGCGGTAATGTTTAATGCTTACATGTCAGGTAGTGTAGCTGTCCACTCATGATGCATTATAGCTGGTAGTAACATTGAATGATTGTGGCCTCCATAATGTTACCCATTTGTGTTGTAGGTGTACATGTGTCAGCAGGAGGATGGTCTGCAGTCATATTCCACAAGGGGTATGGCACTGTGGTGACACCATGGCTGTCACATATCCTGGGTACAGTTGAACTCATCACAGGTTTGTATATCAGTTACTACCTGTGTCACATAGACAGGTTACCCCCTGGGACATGTATAATCAGCAACCTGATGTAGATCCAACCACATACATGCACACTCTTACTTGACAACACTGGGACTAGATCCCTACCTAGGTATGTAGTGCTACTGATGTGTGTGGCTTTCATTGCACACACCACACCGGTTAGGATGAGGTGTGTTCCAGGTTACATGTTGCATGCAGAACTTCCCCAGACATGTGCAGTATGGTAATGGGGGATGTAATTGTTTTATATGGACAATACATAGTGTGTCATACCATCATATACACATTAACAGACAAATAACAGGCAGACACACATCTGAGAGACCTGGGCTTATCAGTGCTAACTAACTTGTCAGTGTGTCCAATGTGTTACAGGTAGGCTGCCCACAACACATGCTTAACTGGGCTGGATTTTGTTATCTGTTACCTGTATAGTTGATGGTGACAGCGGTCACCATACAGTGGTACATGGGACATGTACCGGGGGTACCATGGTGTAATGACAGGGTACACAGCACCCACACCCCACTGTGGATATTATACACACTGGAACCCATGATGACACTCCGACATACCCACCATCACACATTGACCATGACTGCGATACAACCCATTGTCCAACCCAACAGTGGTACTAAAGGTATATGCAGCTAATGCACATGCCACAGGCATAGTAGGGTGATGCATTGTCATGCCTCACTTATGGGCAGCAACATCACTATCCGTAACACTGTGTGGCAATGCATCTTGTAATAGGAGAATGTGGCCTCGGAATTCTGAACCCTACAGATATACACACATGCACACATACACACACTTGCCAGAACTCAGTGGGTATCCCATGCCTATAAACCCATTTGTACAACACTGTTGTGCTGGTACTGCAAGGCTGAGGTAGCCATTAGGGAGAGGAGTGTAACAGGGTACATGTAATGTCCGGCACAGCAGCAGCCACAGCTAACTATGGCAATGGGTGGTCCGATGGGTGTGAAGGCCCTCATGGTATTTCCAACTACAGGTGTACTAACACACACAAACACTGATATCCTCAGTAATGCACACATACACATTTGTCAGGACTGAGGTGCAGCACTGCAGGTGGTCATAGGTGTGAATATGGCTATTGTCCATGGAGAGATGGGAAGTGTAGGGGATGTGTATGCAGTGGTATCATGCCACCTGCCATGTGCCAGCAGGCAATCTATCTACAGACACCACTGTGGTGTCCCTCAGGGTGAGAGCGACATGCATCAGCCAATCCTCTGGGTGCCTCCTGCAAATGGCCACTGAGGTGATCCAGTTGACATGTATGCAACATGTATTACAAAACACGGTTAGTGTCTGTGTTGGAGACCTGTTCCCAAGCATGTTCTGTTGACTGTGGTAGTGTAGTGGAGGTACTTGTGGCATGTGGTCATACAAGGTATTGTGTCCTATCTTTGCCAGTTATAACACAGCTGGGCAGACATGTCAGTGTCAGTCAAGCATAGGTTGCCTGTACGTATCCAACTGGATACCTGACACCTGCACATCTGTACAGGGACTGACAGACATCAGCTTGCCACCCAGCTAAGCAGTAGGATGAATGTGTCGACAGATAGACGTCTGACAACAATATGTATGCCATTACTACATGTTGGAAGCCCTCACTGACATGTCCTGTACAGACAGTAGTCTACAGTTACTTTCCACATGTCAGATCAATATCCAGTAGGGGATATATACTGTGGTAAAGCTCACAGATCAGGAACATGACAGTGAGGCCTCAGGGTCCATCTATGCATGCAGGGGTGCTTGTTGCCAGTACTACATTTAGCAATCTACTGTTGCTTGGGAAAGCACTATCAACAGTAGTAATGGCATGATACACTACATGCCAGTGTGGCAGCACGTAACTGGGTTGCTACCCTTGTATGTAACACATTCACATGGATAAGAGTGATGTACAGGTGTTATATACTCAAGTGTCCCAGACATGACACTCACACCCCTTGCTACTGTAATGATGGCACATAGATGCATGTTTTGTACAGGGCATTACATACATTTATTACAGATGTCATTACCCTGCTATGTTATCAGACTGGGATGTGAGCACTGTTTACCTGGGCTGAGCCATGCTTAGCAGGTGTCAACATTACTGCAATATAACAGCTAAGCAGATTTGCACAATGTTAAGTAAAGCCTACATGGTGTAAGCGCCCATATGTTTAACCATACGTTAGCATTGCTTAGCTTCACACAAACCCATGCAAATTTGCTTAAAGCTGCTCAAAAGTGCCTTAACAACTCTGTATCCAACAGCCCTTGTTCTGCCCAGCAACAAAATAAACACCCATTACAGGTCTTGAGCCCAGGACCCTGTACACTATAGTCTCATCAGTCAACCATTACGCCATGACAGCTGTGAAGGCAGTTATTGTTTTTCCAATATATCTGTCACTAAACATATTGAATAGTATTGCACAATTGCTGTGACTTCCACAATTGTGTAGTACTTGTTATTGATATTATTGTTGCATCACATATGTTGTCACATAATAATGTACACATATCAGATACATACGGTGTGATACATCTAGGAAGGTATACACAACAGTGATGTTTACACATGACAGGAATATGGATATATACATATGTATATATATATATATATATATATATATATATATATATATATATATATATATATATATGTCTACATGTACATACACATGTATATTCATACATATGTCTGTCTGCACATCTGTATAGTGCATCATATATATGGCCATTTGTAGATCTCTCTCTCTCTCTCTCTCTCTTATATATATATATATATATATATATATATATATATATATATATATAAATATATATTTGTGTGTGTGTATAAATATATATGTGTATACATATGTATGCACATCCTATGTGTACAGATATACCTATTTATGTTGATATATATGTAGAAATCTATATCTATATGTGCATACATATCTATTAAGATATACCTATGTATGTCGATATATATGTAGATATCCATAAATATATATGCATATGTATCTCTGTCTGTATATGTGTAGACATATATTGCTGTGTATGTGTATATATTTGAGTGTTTATATGTATATATATATATATATATATATATATATATATATACATATATATATATATATATATATATATATATCCATATATAAGTATAAATATATAAATATAGATATATAGATAGATATATATATATATATATATATATAAATATATATATATATATATATATATATATATATATATATATATATATATATACATAGATATATGTATGTAGATATGTATATGTGTATATATCTATATAGATATATGGATAAATATATATACATATATGTTTACCATATGTCCAGAACATGGAGTGGAGTCCTACCTCAGTACCAATAGTCCCTACCTCTTAGTGCAAGGGGATGTCATGTATGTATTGCAGGTATATATGTAGACTGTGACTTCTGCAATTGTGTAGTACTTGTTGGTGGTATTACTGTTGCATTACATATGTTGTTAAATCTAAATATACACATATCAGATACATACGGTGTGATACATCTAGAAAGGTATGCACAACAGTAATGTTTACACATGACAAGGATATGGATACATACATATGTAGATATATGTCTACATGTATATACATATGTAAAACACCCAACAACTGGAAGGAACCACAACAAAGTAAATGATCTTTTCTTGGCTGGTATGAAAAATTAATCCATAGAATGTAAAACAAACAACTTTAATATATAAAATGTAAGTGCTTTCGCGGAGTAAACATCCGCTTCTTCAGACATAGTAAAATTAAACAACTCTTCCATTTTATAACAAGTTAAACCAATCAACACTAAAGAAGTAATTAATCAGTCATCCAATTAATGCTTCATGAATAAATATAATGCAGCATACTAAGTACAATACTTATAATATACAATTGTATAATACAAAAACATTTACAAAAACATTTGTAAAAAACAAAATTAAAAACTCAAAAATAATGATAATAAAATAAAACATATAAAATTATCTAACTATCTCAAGGTTCTAGCCTTGAGAAATGGTTTAAGGGATACACTATCGTTGAGGCCTCTGCCCCTGTGTGCAGCTAGCCTAAGTATCCATTGAACTTCTGCTAATTCAGTTAAATTCACAATATCTCCAAGTCGCATATTTTCTTTTTGGATATGTAGTACTTGAAAATGAAAAATGTGTTCATCACCTTCAGTTAGGGTGTGTTTAGCGATTGCACTATATTCTTGTTTTCTAGCTAAACAATATAGATGATCCCTAATGCGTTCTCTGAGGCTTCTATTAGTTTTACCTACATAAAAATGGAAGCACACTGAACAGTGTGCGACATAGACAACATTTCTAGAATTACAATTGCTGTCATTACGTAGTTCCCATAAGAAACCAGTATCTGGATGTTTAAAATATCTAGATTCATCAATATATTGGCACTGCAAACACCCACCACACTTCTTAGTACCAAAGAATTTCCTGGAAACTATACTGGATTCTACGACTTTGGAATCATTATAGCAAAGCTGCTGCTTGAGTGTTTTCATGTTTTTATAAGTATAAGACGGAGCGTTGCCCACAATATCCCTAACTCTATCATCTACCATCAAAATGTTCCAATTAGAGGCAATAGCCTTTTTAATAAGATCCAAATTATTACTAAATTGTATATTATAAGTATTGTACTTAGTATGCTGCATTATATTTATTCATGAAGCATTGATTGGATGACTGATTAATTACTTCTTTAGTGTTGATTGGTTTAACTTGTTATAAAATGGAAGAGTTGTTTTATTTTACTATGTCTGAAGAACCGGATGTTTACTCCGCGAAAGCGCTTACATTTTATATATTAAAGTTGTTTGTCTTACATTCTATGGATTAATTTTTCATACCAGCCAAGAAAAGATCATTTACTTTGTTGTGGTTCCTTCCAGTTGTTGGGTGTTTTACATACATTCTGTGGACTGGGTGTGCCTTTTCCTAATGTATATATATATATATATATATATATATATATATATATATATATATATATTCATATAAATGTATTTATACACATCTGGATAGTACATCATATATATGGCCATTTACCGATCTCTCTGTATATATATATTTATATATATATATATATATATATATATATATATATATATATATATATATATATATATATATATGTGTGTGTGTGTGTGTGTGTGTGTGTGTGTGTGTGTGTGTGTGTGTGTGTGTTAAAAACCGCACTAAAAACAAAAATAAATTTCACTAAATACTAACAAACTTCGTGACACAAAAGCATTTAAAATGAATTAAAGAGAAAACAACGGAAACTCTTGTATTATTTAGCACTTTTGTCTTCTTTATTATCAAGACTTCTTCAGAAAGACATGTTTCATTATTACAAGCAACCATTTTAGCATTGTTTAAATACAATGTTTTGAGCTGTTTATTTAAATTACCAACACAGTTCTTAACCAATAATACTGTGAGACCAGTGGTCCTGCAAGGTGCTGTGTGCATCTTCATTATACAATGATTTAATTCAGCTATCCAGAGGGGAACCTGTGGTGTCATGTGTATCAACCCTTGTATACAAGTGGACTAAGCCTGACAATGTGGATGTTAACAGCCATGTACATGGGTATATCACATAAATACTGGACTACAAGTGCCCACACAGTTTATGCATTCACACATGCCTGTCCATCTTAACACATAATAACTGGTGGTGCAGAGGTCACATGGTCACATACTACCCAGTAATTAGTGACATACATCTGTACAGAATCCCTCATCTTTGTCAGACATGCACAACAGTTATGGTGGTCTGGCAGCAGTACGTCGTGCAAATATCTGGACATAACATCACACTGGGTAATTACACTAAGCTGCTAGGCATGTAACAAAGCACAAACTACAAGCAGACTGCCACAACACTGGCCTACATTTTGTATGGGGGAATACACATGTACCTGCAAATATAGCAGGCTCTACAGGCATGTCACAGCACAGAGTAACAGACACCTGTGAGAAAGTGCATACCCACAACCATTGTGAACACAGCCACAGCCACATATGGTATGCAAGCTTAATATGACACTATATGGACTGTCTGATTAACACCATACTTATATGTGCCACTCACACACTAACTCTACATATACTGGGCCATGACACAATTTGGTCCAATGCCTGTCTGTGGTATGGGACACGTGTGTGTTTGGCCCTCTAATTATATGAGCCGATAGGGTACCATACACTGGAGTCACATGTAACAGCAGCTAGAACAGGACCAAGAACAATGGCTTCTACCACAGTCTGTGTACAGGCCAAGGTACGTATTTGCAATGCACATACTGTCGACAGTCACCATTAGTACCCAGACCCCAGTACTGTACACACAACTGCAGAATGCCCAGGTTATGTCCTCAGAAATAACGCTACTGTACATAATATGTCTAGCAGTCTGATATCTGACTGGCTTGTTATCAGGTATGATGTCAATAAGTAATGGTGTACAGAACATATGCACATCTTACTGCATGACATATGTACAAAGGCTGACAGACTTGTGGCTGTAACCACAAACACTGGGCCAATATTGGCATGTTGCTGTGATACCCTCACACATTTACTGTTGTGGCAGGGTTTGTTGTGACATATGTCCTATGAGGGATATGAAGTCAGTAACTCTCAAGGCTGTCACCATGTACTGACTGCAATCCTCAGACTATGCTTCTGCAGTTCTAAGATAGGTGATCTTTCAGTAACACAAGAAACATAAGACTCCAAACACTGCTCAGTTTGCAGATAACCCTACAGGTGGGAGTTTCCTCAAACATATAACACTGTCATGACAGGTATTAAATCATGTAGACAAGCCATATCCACAAACACCCTGTTAAATCAACATTACTCCAAATGCAGAACAGCAACACTTACATTCTGTAGCTATGTCTGGCACATCCCCCTCCTGTTTGCTGGCCTGTCTCCACAGTGTATGTTGATATAGGTAAATCCCAATTCTATCTGTAATGTTGTTTGCCAAAAACCGACATTAGGCCTTGCTCACAATGAATGAAAAGGCCCAACACCCACAAGATGTTCCTAGATATTGGAGTGTGTTTCCATGCAATTGGCTATGGGAATGTTACCACAGCTGTTCCACATGCAATTAGCTAGTGGAGGACTGCAATTCGTGCTGAAGCCAACAGCTGATCATTAGCATCACTTACAAAACACAAGCTGCTGCCTAAGCAAAACAGGTGTACTTCTCCACATCCACCAGAGAGGGAGTTTGAGAGACAGACAGAGACAAAGTAAGACAGGGAGGTGGTGGGAGAGTAAAACCTCAGCATGTTTGAGTCACACACTTACCAGTACAGGGTTTCAAACTCCTGGCTGACTATGTGTTGTTATCACATGTCTATGCAGTTATTGCATGCACCACAGAGCTTGCATGTTGGGAAGCTGTCCAAAGGTATATGTGATGGTGAGTGACATCTGCAACAGTCATATAGGAGTGATGAGGTAGGTGTAGTACACATGGCTGTCCACATGAACAGGTGTCAATGTCGATAGAACCACACTCTCTCAGGGACTCACACATATTAGCACAGTTGGCACAGTCAGGAATAGACTTCCCAACTAGTTAGTTTGCCACAATACAGTAATACACAGGTATCACATGCACCACAGGGTTTATCAGGATGATATATGGGTAAAGGGTATGTGAAAGTGTCTGACATCAGACAGCATGCTTCAGTAGGCCAATGGGAGGTGTAGTGAGTGTGAATGAGGTCCAAATCATTATACTCCACACACACACACACACACACACACACACACACACACACACACACACACACAGACACAGGTTGCCAGTACTGACATGCATGGGTGCATTGCTTCACAGGTGTGTAGTGGATGACTGTGCCAGAAGGCTGTACAAGGCTAGGTGAAGGGTATACCTTGGCATCAGGCCACATGACAATGGTCTGCAGTGTGGCTCAGGGGTGTAGTGTCTTTATTGGCCCACACAGGTGGGTATTGTATTCACCATCCTGTCATCTGGGTTGCTATTGTGGGTGGCCAGTGCTGTGCAATGCTTGCTATGTATGTGTTCTATAGTCCATGACATGGACGGTGTATGGGATGTTCACACATCCCACATGCATGTTCTGTGACATGTGGAACTGTACCTGGGGTGTCTGGCCCATGTTGTGTACACAGATTGTTATCATCAGATGTGCAATCCCTGGCCTCACGTGGTGGGAACTGGCAATGGTCACCAGGTTGACCCTGCACCTACAGTGACAGCATGATACTGGTATTCCCTGGTGTCAGTGGCATCTGGCCATACAGGGCATGTGTTTAAGGCATGGTATGTCCTTTGTGGGTTACATTTGATGGCACTACAGTTGTTGCAGGTATTCAGTGGAGAACTTAGTGAAGGCACATTGTCTGCAATTATGTGCCTATTGTAGTGATGGGACAGGGTGCCATGCCCTCTGTAGTCTGCTGCAATCACACCATGGTTACTATCTGTGGGCAATATGCAGGGAACTGCCAACAAAGCGGTTGCTGCCTAGCTGAGTGTGTTTGTGTATGAAACATGGGTTGAAAGTGTTCTCTGGGTAATACATGGGTTGCCTAAAGTGTTCGCCAGGCCTTGATGTCACATGTAGGGGTATGGATTGTCAACCACAGCCTCTCTGCTGTTTGACATCTGTCATCCTTGTAAGGTGGACATTGTGACATATAATAGGCTCACCATATAAGAAATTTGCAAAACCCGCTCCACAATGTGTCCAGTTGTTGCACACTCACAGTCACCTCCACACTTTAAGACCTGTACGGCATTGCATAACAGTACACACACACACACACACACACACACACACACACACACACACACACACACACACACACACACACAGACACACACAGACACTGAGTCTCGCAGTTGGCATGTCATGTCTGGCAATAGAACCCCTACTGAACTAGTATATCACATTACAGCATTATGCAGTTATAGGATGCACCACAGAGATTACTGGGCTACTCCTTCACCAATGGTGTATTTCAAGGTGAATGACATCAGCAGGCTTGCCAAAGAAGGGCAATGGTGGTTGTACTGCATGTGCATGGCCTCAAAAGCATTGCTCCCTACACAGACAAACAAACACACACACACAAACATCCACACTTGCCATATCTGGAAATCAAAGCCCTACCGAACTAATATATCACATTATAGCATTATGCAGTTACAGGACATTCCACAGAGATTACTGGGCTACTCTTTCCCCAAAGGTGTATTTCAAAGTGAATGACATGAGCAGGCTTGCCAAAGAAGGGCAATGGAGGTTGTAGTGACTGTGCATGGCCTCAGAAGCATTGCTCCCTACGCAGACAAACAAGCATCCACACTTGGCTTGTCAGGGGATAGAACTCTTACCTAACTAGTATATCACACTACAGCACTATGCAGTTATAGGACACGCCATAGAGATTACTGCGTGACTCTTTCTCCAGAGGTGTATTTCAAAATGAATGACATCTGCAGGCTTGCCAAAGATGGGCACTGGAGGTTGTAGTGACTGTGAATTGCCTCAAAAACATCACTCCCTACATAGACAAGTAAACACACACACAAACCTCCACACTTGCCATGTCTGGGAATACAACTCCTACCTAACTAGTATAACATACTACAGCATTATGCAGTTATAGGAAGCACTATGGAGATTACTGGGCTACTCCTTCCCCAAAGTTGTATTTCAAAGTGAATGAAAGCAGCAGGCATGGCAAAGTAGGGCATTTGAAAATGTAGTGAGTGTGACTGGCCTAAAAGCATTGCTTTCTACACACACACACACACACACACACACACACACACACACACACACACACACACACACACACTTGCCACGTCTGAGATTAGAACTCTTACTTAACTAGTACATCACACTACAACATTAAGAAAGTTATAGGATGCACCATGGAGATTAATGGGCTACTACATACCCAAAGATGTATTTCAAGGTGAAGACATCAGCAGGCTTGCCATAGTAAGGCAATGGTGAGGGCAGTGTGTGTGCATGGGCCATAACCCATTCATCTAGAGGCAAACGCACCACACTCAGGCACACACAGGTTTATATTCCACAGGTATGTGTATACAACTGCTAGATGATTACTGACTTGTACAGTCATGCTGCACAGTTAGCAATAGCACCACAGACACTATAATGCTGAGGGATTCCAGAGGCAAATGTCTACACTGATTGACATTTACACATGACGTGGTTTTAGCCAATTGGATGCGTGCTGGGTGGGACAGGCCTCATGATGGAAGGCTCTTTGTCACTATTATAGTGTGTTGTCCTTGGATATATGTGTGTATTCCTATCCAATGTGTGTGCAAAGCATGACTGGTGCATACTGAGGAGTGTTTGCACTAACATCTGCAACTGTCAGCTATGTATGGTCCACTGCTCTTGCCAGACATGGGCTTCATTTAAGTGTGTGAGCATGCCCAGTATGACCTTTCAGTATTTTGTTGTCTGACATGGCCTTCATTTCTCTAACTGTGGGAGCATGCCCAGTATGACCTTCTGTATTGAATGTGTGAATTCATTCCAGGTAGATTGTACTCCAGTGCAGGCTTTTGTGTTCTACACCTACAGCTAGCAAACTTTCTCTGGAGGATATCTGTAGAGTTGACAATATGGGATCAAACTGGGCAAAGGATAGTGGGTTACTGTTGGTAATTGTGTCTGTGCTGCTTTTGCTACATGGTCCTGGTGTTAGCAAAGATATTCAGACATATGTACTGTTATACACTTTGATGTTTTATGTCATCAAGTACTGTCAGGTAGACAAATTTGCTTGCAGTGATGTCCTGGGGAACACAGGGTGAATGCAGCTGTCTACAGTATTGTGGTCAGCAGCCTACATATTCTTGCAAACGCATGCCATTCTGGAGGGGAAGCTGCAGACATTTGCTGCTGGGTCTGTGTAAATGGTTCAGCACCTTAGTACAGTGGTGGCAGAGTATACCATGCTTTTACTTCCATCGACATGACAGTATGGCCATATCTTGCTCTGGCGATAACTCACAGGTGTACAGATTCACACAGGTTACCCAGAGGCAGGGGTCATAATTCTGGACATTACCCCTACACATTGTGGTTTACGAGCAGGTTTGTAGCCACCGATTCTTGTGTTTGCAGCCATGGATAGTATGTGTGCACTGCTGAGTTTCGGACTTCACAGACTCCATGCCACCCATGCCCCCCCCCCCCTATTATTCTATCCTCTTTCATACATTATGCAAACATTATCTAATATTTTCCCTAACTCTTATCACCTCATCCCAGCAGTATATTGGTGTTGGTCCACAGTTCATGCAGTAGGACATGGTGGACATGTTACTGGGATTTGTCCACATGGCCTTGCATTTGGGTTCTGTGGACTGTGTTATGTTGTTATTTGGGAGTCCATGACATAAAATACATTGGCAGTACAGGTGAGACACAGGCCTTTGGCAAAGGACTGTAGGCCATTTGGTAGTGATGCAGGCCAGCTGTAGCAGGCCGTTGCATTCTGTCAGTCCTAGAGTCCCAGACTGCAATACACTATATTCCCTGGGGTGACAGGGTAGGTGTGCAAGGTGTTTATGCCAATACATTCTGTCAGTATTGATCCAGTGGTGTGGATGCTGGCAGGGTGCTGCTTACAGCTAGGGATAAACCTGCATGGGACACCTGCTCTGCATGCTGCATTCTTTCACTATTGCCATACACAGGTGGGGGGGTCATATTGTACTCATTCCTGACAGCAGGGATAAGACTGGAGAGGTACCTGTGAGTGTTGGTTGGGTGAGCTGGGTGCATATGTGCTATGGACACTTCTTGCATCTGACTCACAGATATGCATGGGGCATTCCACTTATGCTGGCTTGTGCAGGGACATCAGCTGTTTCTCAATACATCATTCCTATGACCTTTGTGGTCTGCCAGTGTTTGGCCAGATGGCATTGGTATTCCCTATTACAAGCCCAGATAATGTGCTGCAAACCTGTATGTACAATTCCAAGGGTGTGTCCATTTGACAGTTACATATTTTACACTGTCTGGGGTATTTGCCCCTGTGTACTGCTTGTATATCTGGGCTGACAGTCATGCCATGTCCATCTTTCAGATAGTGACACATATTACTTCCAAACATTTACAATGGCTTACTGCTGGAATGTGTTATACTGGGAAGCATTGTGTTTGGCACTGCAGTTGTGAGAACTTGGCCCTGTCATTGGCAGTACTGGGCAATGGCCACCAGGACAAACCTCACCATGCATACATAATGTCCACTCTCACACAATATACAACACACACCAACTTAACACACACAGATTTGCATATTGTACACATGCTACAATCTATCCAGCTACCTTGGCCAGCTCAGGTAATCTGTGCTCCACTGTTATTATATCTACACATACATGTTACTACATTTATGCATAGGATTGGGGGTGTTACTACGTGTCTACATCGGTATGGGGGGCACACCTGACAGTTACTACATTTCTACATAGGATTGGGGGGCATTTCTGACTGTTACTGTGTGTCTGCATAGGATTGAGGGGGCATCAACTGACTGTTACTACATTTCTACTATGGTTTGGGGGGCACACGTGACTGTTACTACATGTCTACATAGGAATGGGGGGGGCACACCTGACAGTTACTACATTTCTACATAGGATGAGGAGGCACACCTGACACTTGTACACATTTACTATGATTGTACTGGTATGTCAGGTACTCCATTTCATTCTGTATTCTAACCTATCATGCTGACTAGAGGCATATCAGTGTACTACAGGTCTTAGGTTTGATTGACCTACATTTCAGTTTCTGACTTCTTAACCTTCAGAACTAATGGCCCACTTCCTGACCTGTTGTAGTCTGTCTGTGTAGGCCTGGGGAGAGTTTACCACAAGTCATCAATCAGAGGCATTAGCACAGCCTCTGTTTGTGTTTGTCTACACATGTCCTGCTGGCTGAGACTGTTTTTGGGTATGTGAGCCTCCCTGATTGGCGTGTGTGCCATATGGACACACATGTGGCCCAGCACATTTCTTGCAGTGGGTTTTGTCACCTTGTCTAGTACTGGCTACTGTGGTGACACCAGTACTTGTTACAGATCTCATACTGCCACTATAGGTGCCTACTATCTGCTTGCATCCCATTCAGCCACCCAATTCCCTTGCATGCTCACATCCATACCAGAGATACAAGTAACAACACATACTACTCCATTTGGCAGTTGATAGGAAGAGTGACTTACCTTGTGGCTGTGCCAGTATTGAGGATGGTGCTGGAGGGCTGCCTATGTCGGATGCACACAGTACAATCCCTATACATGGTTGAGCACAGGTAGTGTCATGATTGGCATCCCTTTTACTGTATGTGCGAGTCAGAGAGAGGTGTCATTCCCTGGGTCTCTACTGTGTCAGTGTATGTGCTATGCATTGCCTCTTTGCCAAGGCCAGGGCATACTGGTCATGCCTCCTTCTGCCTACTGCGGCATATTGGGTACATGTAGCTGGTGAGGCCCTTTTGTAGGATGTCCACATCGTTAGTTGTTTTGATTATGGCTCTTAGTTTGCAGTCATATGCGAACTTTGTTAGCCAAAGACCTTCTGTGTTAACCTGTACTTCAGAGAAGTAGATACCAAACAGGAGAAGAGCCAGGACTGAACCCTGTGGTACTCCACTTGTCACTGATCTGAAGTTGGATTTAGAGTCTGCTACTTTCACAGTGTGGGTTCTGTCAGTGAGCCAGCTGGCAACCCATCTTGTGACACAGGGATTTATACCTAGTTTAGTGAGTTTATCTATAATTCCAGAATGGGGGATGGTGTTGAAAGCCTTGGTGAGATCTAGATAGGCTGTGTGAACCACCTTACCCTCACATACAGCTTTGGTGACCACTTCAAAGAAGTCAATCAGGTTTAGGACACACGATCAGCCTTTTACAAACCTGAACTGGGTAGGGTCCAGAGTTTGAGATTACCAATGTCATTGTATTAAAGTTCCATGATGATACGTTCCATAGCCTTGCAGACCAGGCTCATCAGACTGATCGGGTGGTAGTTCCCAGGGTCCATGGTGGCTCCCCCTTTGTGAAGTGGGATAACCGTTGCTGTGCACCATTCAGTGGGCACAAAGCCTGAGGTGAGGCTATGACTGAACATAGTACTTAGGTGCGGTGCCAGTTCGTTCTGTAGTTCATGTAGAACGCAGCCTGGGATGTTGTCAGGTTTCATGGATGCTGTCTTCTTGGCTTTGGACAGATCTCCAGCATATAAATTCCATGGTACTTGCAATAACTGCGTAATACTGTAGTGCAGCAAACTAGTTAGGTAGGAGTTCTAATCCTGGTCTTGGCAACTATAATAATGTGTGTGTTTGTGTGAGAGAGTGCGTGTGTCTTTGTTGACACCTGATTTTGTGGCCATTCACACTTACTACACTTCTGTTACCCCTCCTTTAGCACTCCTGCTGATGTCACTTACCTTCAAAGATACCTTTGGACAGCTTTTCAACATATAAGCTCCATGGCATGTGCAATAAATGTGTAACACTGTAATAGCAATACATAGCTAGATAGGGGTTCATAACTTCATACTGGCAAGTGTTTGTGTGTGTGCCATCAGTATCCTTTTGGAGTGGCTGTGTAATAACAGTATCTATTACGGTGTGGGTTTTGCTACATTTTTATATCGAGGACCTATATGTCCCAATGTCCACATTACAAGGCCAACAGTTGTCAAACACTGTAGAGTTTGTTGTACATGATCCACAGCCATAAATGTCTACTGCCATGCACAATGACTATGTGACAGTATGGATTAGTAAACAATATAGGCAACCATTATAATGCCCAGAGACCACTCTCCACCCACAGATCATACACAAATACGCTTGGTTCTTTCTCTCTACCTTTCTTTCTTTCTTTCTTTCTTTCTTTATCTCTGTCTCTCTGTCTCTCTCTCTCTCCGTCTCTGGTAGATATGGAAAAATACAGCTGTTTTGCATAGGCAGCAGTTTGACTTTTGTAGGTAATGTTTATGATCAACTGATGGCCTGTGCACGAATTGGAGTCCCCCACTTGCTAATTGCATGTGGAACAGATGCAATATCATTCCTACAGCCAATTGCATGGAAATACACTCCTATAACTAATCACTTCATGTGGGTGTTGGCCCTTTTCCTTCACTGTGAGCAGAACTTCATGTTGGTATCTGACAAACAGCATCACAGAGGGTAGCTGGAAATACCTCTTACAACAAACACTGTGGAGACAGGCCAACAAACTGGAGGGGGATGTTCCAGACATGGGGACAGAATGTGAGTATTGCTGTTCTACATTTGAAGTAATGTTGGTTTAACAGGATTTCTGTGGATATGGCTGCTCTGCATAATTTAAAGTCTGGCATGACAGTGTTATGTGGTTGAAAAAACTCTCATCTGTAGGGCTATCTGCAGACTGGCCAGAGTTTGAAGTCTTAGATGCGGTGTGTTACTCACACTTTTTCTGTCTTTATAAATGCAGTAGCAAACTCTGATGATTGCAGTCAGTAAATGGTAACATCCATGTGTGTTACTGACATCATATCCCTCAGAAGAGATATGTCAAACAAACCCTGTTACTGCAGCAATTTTTTCAGTTTATCACAGCAATATGTCAATATTGGCCCTGTGTGTGTGCCTCTGTACCCCAAGTCTGTCACCCTTTGTCCATATGTCATGCAGTAAGAGGTGGATATGTACAGTATATCATTATTTACTGACATCGTTCCTGATATCAAGCCAACAATATATCAGACTGCCAGATATATTATGTATAGGAAGTCTTATATTTGTGGTCAAAACCTGGACATTCTGTTGTAGTCTGTACAGTAGTGAGGTCTATGTACATATGCTGATTGTTGACAGCATGTCAGTATTGTGTAGCAGTGTATTGTGAATATGTTATTTGGCCTGCGTACAGACTGGGGTAGATGTCACTGTTCTTGTTCTTGGTCCTGTTCTATCTGACATTGCATGCTGCTCCAGTTTCTGGTACCATATCAGCTTATATGTTTGTAGGGCCAGACTGAGACATGTCCCATACCACAATCGGGCATCAGACTATATTGTGAATTGGGCCAGTAGATGTAGGGTTAGTGTGTGAGTGGCAAATATGATGATGGGTTTTGTTCACACAGTCCATATGCTGTACTATTAATTAGGCTTACCATAATGTGAATGTGACTGTGTTGAGATTGGTTGTGGGTATGCACTTTCACACTTGTGTCTGTTACTCCATGCTGTTACATGCCTGTAGTGCCTGCTATATTTGCAATTACATGTGTATTCCTCCATAGGACAACTAGGTTAGTGTTGTGGCAGTCTGCCTGTAGTTTAGACAGTGCTTGGTGGCATGCCTAACAGCTCAGTATATTTACCCTAGTGTGATGTTATGTCCAGATATTTGTCAAATGTACTGTTGCTTGGCCACCATACGTGTTGTGTATTTGTGACAAAGCAGTGGGATGCTCTGAATATGTTTGTCACTAATTAGTGGGAAGTATGTAGGCTTGGGACCACTGCTCCTCCAGTTAATATGAGTTAGGACAGATAGGAGGGTGTGAATGCATCAACTGTGTGAGCTTATCTACTCCAGTATTTGTGATATATCCTCATTTTTATGGCTTTAAACATCCCCATTGTCAGGCTTGGCCCAAATTTCTTGCACTAAGGAGTTCTTTAAATACCTCTCGACTGACCAGATTGTTTCAGACTGTCCACATTTATTGGTCATATTTCTGCTGTATTCCACAGGATCATTATTGTGATTTGTGTGGTACTTCACTATGATGATTTTATGATGTCTGTCAGTAACTGATGGCATACATGTCAGTTTCAGAAGAGCCTTCCTTCACAATATGTATGTTGACACAACCCCTGTTACTGTAGCAACATTCTACATTTATAACTGCAATACTTACATTACGTTCACTTGCACTAAGAGGTTGAGAGTTATGGTGCTGAGGTATGACTCCACTACAGTTATGGGCATATGTTTAATATATATAGACTCCACTACCTTTATGGGCATATGTTTAATATAAATATGTATATATATATATATATATATATATATATATATATATATATATATGTGTGTGTGTGTGTATGTACATGTATATATATATATATATATATATATATATATATATATATATATATATATATATATATGTCCATATTCTTGTTATATGTAAACATGAGTGCTGTATATATCTTCTCAGATGTATCCCACCATATTTATCTGATTTGTGCATATTTAGATATAAAAACATGACTGATTCAACACTATTTTCACTAGTCATAGCAGTTGTTCACTACTATTCAGTACGTGCACTGAATGATATAGTTGAAAAAGCAACAAACATTTTTACAGCTCAGATGGCTTAGTGGTTAAGTGCTGTAACTGTAGTCTAGAGGGTCCTGGATTCAAGACCTGCAATGGATGTTTATTTTGTTGCTAAGGAGAACAGGGACTGTTGGATATAGAGTGGTTAAGGCAGCTATGAGCAGCTTTAAGCATGTTTGCATGCTTTTGCATGATGGTAAGCGGTGCTAACACATGATTAAACAAATATGTGCTTACACCATGTAGGCTTTGCTTACCAGTGTGCAAATCTGCTTAGCATTTATATTTAAGCAATTCTTAAACCTGCTAAGCATAGCTCAGCCCTGGTAACCAGTGATCACATTCCAGCATGATAAAATAGGGTAATGACATCTTTAATAACTGTATTTAATTCCATGTACATAACATGCTTCTATGTGCTGTCATTACAGTAGCAAGGGGGTGAGTATACTGTATGGGACACCTGTGTATACATGGGTAGTACCACAATCTTTTCTCTTTGCATGTGTTTCATACTTGGGTAGTATCCCAGGTTATATGCAGTCACATTTGCAGTGGCGGCTGGTGACTTCAAATTAAAGGAGGGCTGCAGGAGACAGCTGAATTGGTGGGGCCAATGGGAAGGGGTGTGGCCAACTTGAAAGGGGGTGGGGCTATGCTCAAAACCACAATAACTGGAACTTTAATTAAATATGCTGCCCTGGGTGCCAAACAGTCATTATGAGAGTCCAATCAAGACAAAATGAAGTGTAGAAGAAAAAATATTTCAATGCATTGGCCACATGACAACTTACTTAATATCCAGATGGAAACAGGTTGTGAGGCATGAAAAAATAAATTACTTTTTAAATACATTACTGGAATGCCAGTCAAAATCAAGTATAAAAAAACAAGCAGCACTCAACTCAAACCACTACTCCTTGCACTGCAGTTCTAATTATAATTTATATTCAGCTTCATAAAATTACCAAGTAACATGCTGAAAGTAGCAATCTCTGTGATACCCCCACTTGTAAAAATGTTTCTTATCCAAAAAAGACCTGCTGCCTGACACAACTATCTACTTGTTGCATGGGGAAGACATGATCAAAGTAAAAAATGAACAGCAAAAAAAAACAAGCTCAAGATAAATTGCTTAAAGGATTCCTGCACAAGTTATGGACCACACATGATAGATTGGCATTCTGTTTATTTTACGGGTAAGCCTGAAAAGATGACTGCAAGTCTCCAACAAAAGATGACTGCAAGTCTCCAATAAATGTAATGAGCTTCTGAAAATACTGTAATCCTGTCCTTTTATTACAAATACTGTCATATGCATTTCAATACCCAAGGCTTATACATTATCTAGTTATGTAAATATTCTCGGCATGGCAACAACGAAAAGGCTTTCAATGCTGGTAATTCTTTAACAGTATGCTTATTAAAGCTTACTTGCATCTTACAATCTTCGACAACCTTACCTGATGGTCATTAAATCATTGCTACTTAAACAGAGCAACAGGGCACTGTGACAGCATGCATTTCCTGAATAATCAGAAGCATAAATCAACAGTATAAAAATATGACAGAAAACCAGAACATTCTGCAAAATCAAGGACAGATGAAAAGCCACGGTCGTACTTGTGGTCTACCTTGGATGGGGGAATACTCTGTACACTTACACTGCATAATTGCTCCTTGCCTTCCTTGGACACATCCAGCGCCACTACAATGGGGAGTGGGGTACATCAAGTATGTCACAATTTGAAATGTCTCTGGCTGACAGTGATGGCTCTGACACTCATACCTCTCAACTTCAGAGCAAGATATCTGGACAAAGCCTTACATAGAACTAGAAGTGGGACACAGGCCCAAAACTAAAGACAATTTTTAAATATTGCTCTTATTAACTTAGCTAATAGAACAGTAGTAGGTCTTGCATTAGTAAGAATTTTCTGAAGGGTATGAAATCTGAAACTCAAATGTCTGTCATTATTTTTTAACTTCAATCTTTAATGACTTGTCACTAATTTGCCAGAAAACCACAATTTTACAGACCAAAATGTGATGCAAAAATATAAAGTTGCCACACAATACAGCTGGGAACCTGTCAAAAATGGGACACCTTTTTAATATTAACACTGTTAACTTGAGCAGCTAACAAAATAAGAGCATCTACATGCATTTCTGCAATAAAAGTACTCTATCACTCTGATCATTACACTTATATATAATTGTAAACCCTCCACGTTTTCTCCCAAATTGCCATTTTGAGGAGGGATTCTTAGGGGGAGAGCAACATTTTGAGCCAAAATTGGAGACAATGGAGAGGTTTGGATTTTCGTAATTCTACAAAGCGATTTGCATATACCTCTCAACCTCTTAATGCAGGAAATCTGGACAAGGCCAAATATATTGGGGGAACATACAAACACTACTAAAAATTGCTCTTGTATAAACTTAAGACAGTTGACAGAATAACAGATCTTGCATTAGCATGCATTTTTCTGAAGGTTATGACATCTAAAACTCAATGTCTGTCATTTAGTGACTTCATTCCTAAATGATTTGCTAGAAAACTACAAATTTTATGAGGAACAAACCAAAAATAAGAAGCAAATATATATTAATTCTGCAAACATATGGACAACTGAGAGGTATAGTTCAACCGGGACTGTCTGAGTTTGCTACCCCCCCCTCACAAAATCATTGTCGAATAGAGCCTCCCCCCTGCAGCCATTCCAATGTCCCATTCCTTGGTTATTTTGCCCCATTTACCATAAACACTGTAATGTGCATACTGCTTTACTTCTGCAATGATTTAGATTTCATTTGAAAGTTTTATTTTGCATTTTACAGCACAAACCCTAATAGATATCTGTTAAACAAAGCAACGCAGTCTCACAATGAAAATAGACTTAGCCTTAAAACTTCTCTGCCCTTGAAACTCACATGCATTGAAACAGCATTGAAACCCACATTCAAAGAAAATACATTTTGCCAGTGGCAGATAAAGATTAACTCTGAGCTGTTTTCAAAATGATAGGCCCCTTGAAAATGAAACATACACATGCTCTTTGATACACCTTCCTGACTGTATTATATTATATTCCTTGTACAATACAGTACAGTTGTTAGAGGGCATTTTAAATGCATTGTTTTGAACATATTTCCAGTAAACAATGAAACAAAATGCATACACCAATGACAAAATTGCCCAATTCAGAACATTTCCATCATAAAAAGTCTACTCAACCTTCTATAGTCCATCAGTATCAGTAAATATGCACAATCTCTGAAGTAGTAAAATCCACATTAAAGAAATCTGTAACTAATAAAGAGGTTGCTGCTAGCAAACAACTTTATATGCCATTGTTTCATCTACAAATAAAGTGCCTGTTGCCCTTGAAGAATAAATTGCCTATGTTGCATGCATTAAAAATATGATAAGCTAGTAATACCGCAATAGGGAATGGATAGCAAACTGATAACAGGTTCATAGTTACTAGGTATCTTTGCCAAAAAGGACTGCAGCATCTACCCCCTTTACAACACAGTACAGTATCAGCAATGCATCTACCTACTGTGGGAGTAGAACCCACAGCCTTGTGCATCAAAAGCAAGCACACTACCTGTTGTGCTATTAACAATGCAAGCAGACTTAGCATAAGCAGCACTAAACTTTTGTTCCCCTGCAGCCCTCAGCTCCTTATAAAATCTACTTGACACTCAGCTGTATCTCTGAACTTTGCAGCACAAGAAATCTGGAAAAAGCCAAAATTTATTGGGGGGGGACAAAAGGTCAAAAATCAGGGACACATTTTAAACATTGCTTGTATAATGTTGGAAAGTTGCTAGAATAAAATGCTGTTTTACCACCATACATTTCACTGCTACGTCTTGAACCCAGGGGACCCTGTGCAAAACAGTCAGAGCAACATACCACTATGCCAAATCAGCTGTTTTGTGAAAGAGGAAGACGGAAACTTAAATGGCTACCATTTAGTGAATTCAGTTCTCACCATAGCACAGCTGTCAACCTCTTAGCACAAAACACCTGAAGAAAGCCAATAATGAGTGAATACAGCCCCCAAGCATTCAATGAATTCAGTTCTCACCATAGCTCTCAACCTATTAGCAAAAAACATCCGGACAAAGCCAGTAATGGGGGAATATAGCCACCAAAGATATTCAGTGAATTCAGTTCTTACCATAGCTCTCAACCTTAGCACAAAACCTGGATGAAGCCAATAATGGGGGAACACAGTCCCAAAAATAGGGACAAATTTCAAATATCCATCTTATACACTTAGAAAATTGCTAGAATAAAAGCTTTTGTGTTACCATGCACTTTCTGAAAAATATGAAGTCTGATATTCAAATGTGTGTCATTTTTAACATTTGTTAACCAGGAAAGTCTGACTTGGAACAAAAGCTAATTTTTAGCATCGGCCCAGGAAGAAACATTCCAGACAGACACATGTCTTTGTAAGATGGGAGGACACTACAGGAAACAAAAACAGAGAGGGCATACAGACTCCATACAGAAGATAAGGCACCCCAGCCAAGAATCAAACCAGAGAACATGTAGCTATCAGGCAACAATGCGACCACTGCACCAATGTACTACAGGCTTTGCAAGGACACAAAAATACAGAAACCACAGATTTTATGAGGAACAGAACAAGTATGAGGGAAAAATTTGCAACATTTTTACAAATGGTGGTGGGTAGGGAATTCAGGCTCTTGCCACCTGGGCCCAAGGTGCAGGGTTCAAGCCTTATTCTCTACCCCCACCATGTAGCACCTGGGGCATTTTATACACACACCCCTGGATAGATGTAAACACACACACAAACAAAACCTGGATAGATGTAAACACACACAAAACAAACCTGGATAGATGTAAACACACACAAAACAAACCTGGATAGATGTAAACACACACAAAACAAACTTGGATAGATGTAAACACACACAAAAAACCTGGATAGATGTAAACACACGCAAAAAACCTGGATAGATGTATACACACACACCCCCCCTACTTACCTGGATAGATGTATACACACACACACCCTACCTACCTGGATAGATGTATACACACACATACACACACACGCACACACACACCCTACCTACCTGGATAGATGTATACACACACACACACACACCCTACCTACCTGGATAGATGTATACACACACACCCTACCTACCTAGATAGATGTATACACACACCCTAGCTACCTGGATAGATGTATACACACACACACACACACCCTAGCTACCTGGATAGATGTATACACACACACACCCTAGCTACCTGGATAGATGTATACACACACACACACCCTAGCTACCTGGATAGATGTATACACACACACACACACACACACCCTACCTACCTGGATAGATGTATACACACAAACCCTACCTACCTGGATAGATGTAGATCCCTTCGTTGCAGCATTAAATCCAGCACTACATCCTTCCCTACGTCCGTTGGAGCGTTACATTCACCACAGCCCGCGAGATGTTCTCCCCCCGACAAGATTCCCAGCCTGCCGATGTTGCAGTCTGAGTCCGATCCCTTTCCAGCGACAGTCTATGCAGTTACAACTGCAGAGACTTCTGGGATCTCTGCTCTTGAAAGTTTCCTAATCCAGACTGCTGCTGAGACAGTCTGCACATGCCCCAGACTGTCTCAGCAGCAGTCCGGATATCGGAAATGCTGCTAATGCGCATGTGTGAAGGTCCGCTATTTGCGATCGTTATTTTATTTTCTTCTTTTCTATTTTCTTTTCTTTTCTCTTCATTCTTTTTTATAGCTGGGGGGGGGGCTGCAGTCTGGCAGTCGAATAGCATGGGCCACCGCTGCACATTTGCATGTATTGTATCATTAAGTTACTAATTGCAACAGTGCTTTTCCAAGTAAGAGTAGATTGCAGATTGTAATACTGGAACCATACACCCCTGCATGCAAAGCTGGACTCTGAGTACTGACTATTATGGTCTTGGTGTTTGAGCTGTATGTTTTTAAGTATATCCTATTGGATATTGATCTGATATGTTGATATTAACTGTAGACTACTATGTTTTTAGGACATGTCATTGAGGACTGCTGTCATGTAGTAATGGCATACCTATCAGTTTCAGACATCTATCTGTCAAAACATTCATCCTAATGCATAACCTTTTGGCTAGCTACTTTCTGTCTGTCCTCTGTACAGATGTGCATGTCAGGTATTCATCTTGGCTGCTTACAGGCAATCTTTGATTGACTGACACTGACATGTCTCCCCAGCTGTTTTATGAATGCCACATTTGGGAAATTCCAGTCTGCATGCACCACATGCCATGGATACCTCATCCAAACTACCACAGTCAACAGAACATGTTTGGGTACAGGTCCCTAACCCAGACACTGGCCATGTTATGCAATATATGTTGCATACATGTCAACTGGAGAAGCTCACTGGCCCTCTTCAAGAAGAATCAGATGAGTGGATATTGAATTTAACTGTCACCCTGGGGAATCAATCAAGTGTCATCAGTTGATAGATGGCCTGCTGACAAATATCAGGTGGCATGATACCATTATATTCACATGCCCTACTCTTCTAAGTCTCTCCATGGACATTAGCCTGGTACACACATAGGAACACCTGCGCCTATGGACCTCAGTACTGAAAAGTGTGTTTGTGTGCATTACTGAGTATAACAGCATCTGTGTGTTTGTAAAGTTGTAGTTTAAAACACTCTGAGGGCCTTCTCACCAACTACACCCCCCACTGCTATACTTAAAAAGGGCTTCTGCTGTAATTCACATTAAATGTACCTTGCGACACTCTTCGCCCTATGGGCTACCTGGAGCTTGCAGTACCAGCATAACACTGTTCTACAAATGTGTAGATAGGCGTGGGTTACCCTCTGAGTATTGGCAAATGTGAGTATGTATGTGTGTGCATGTGTGTGCAATTGTGTGTGAGTGTGCATATTTGTAGGAGACAGCATTCTGAGGCCACATTCTCCAAATATACTAAACCTTGCCATATATTATAAGAAATTGTGATGGTGATGACATTAGGAGAGCCATAACAAAACCCTCACCCTACTATCCTTGTGGCATGTGCAATAAATGCATATCCCTGCAGTAGCAATAATTAGATAGAAAAGGGTTTGTATTGCAGTGCTGGTCAATGTGTGATTGTGGGTATGTCAGAGCATTATCATGGGTTTCAATGAGTACAGTATCCAATGTGAAGTGGGGGTGCTAGGTATACTGTCTTTACACCATGGTACCCCTAGTACATATCCCAAGGTCCACTGTATGAGGACCACTGTCACCATCAACCATACAGGAAACAGATGACATTTTCCAGCCCAATGATGCATATGCTGTGTGCAAAAACTCTGTAAAAGTATGGACTCACTGACAAGGTAGTCAGCACTACTAAACCCAGGTCTGTCAAATGTGTCTATGACTGTTTGTGTTTGTCAATGTGTATATGACAGTATGTTATACTATGTATTGTCCACTAACACCCAGTACATCCTCCATTACCATACTGTACAAGGTCTGGTGATGTTCACTTTACAGAAAGCTCAGGACACACCTCACCCTACAAGCTTTGTGGTGTGTGCAATTAAGGCCAAACACATTAGTAGCAATAAGCACCTAGGTAGGGGTTCTACTCACAGTGTTGCCAAGTAAGCGTGCGTGTATGTGAAGGGATCTACTTCAGTTTGCAGAAAATATATGTCTCAGGAGATCATTTGTTCAAGAACTAACTGGCAAATGGTAACATTTCAAAGCAATCATCTTATGGAAATTCATTCCATCAAAACTAATAGTGGAGTAAATAAGCTAAAATTAAACAAAGCTCCAGGTATAGATAATATCACCCCAGAAATGTTTAAATTACTATCAAATGAGGCTTTGCTGTTGTTATTGAATGTCTTTACATCAGTTAAAAATGGTAAAGACATTCCTCCTTCTTGGAAGTACACATTAATATCACCAATTCTGAAACAAAATAAAGATCCCAGTGAATGTTCATCATACAGACCCATTTCACTTCTTAATATAGATTATAAAATTTTTATGGCAATACATGCTGCTCGAATAAAACAATTACTACCACTTTTGATAGAGGAGGATCAAACAGGTTTTATAAAAGATAGGAACACTTATGACAACATTAAAAGAATTCTTTCCTTAATTGATTATATAAATGTCACAAAAAACAAAATGAATGTTATTAGCTTAGACATAAATAGCGCATTTGATTCAGTGAACTGGGATTATTTATGGTTAGTTTTAGAAGAATATGGCTTCTCAAACAACTTCACTTTGTTAATAAAATCATTATATGAAAAATCATTGGCTTATATAAAACTGGGATCTTGTCTGTCTAAATCTATTAAAATAACTAAGGGCACAAAACAAGGCTGCCCTCTTTCTCCATTATTGTTTGCGCTAGTCATTGAACCCTTAGCAAATAATATACGTATGGATAAAAATATTGAAGGAATACAATTAGACAACAGCCTAGAGCTTAAAATTCAACTTTTTGCTGATATTTTAATTACCTTAAAAAATAATAATAGCAGTTTAAAAGCATTATGGGACTCAATTCAAAACTTTCAAAACTTTTCAAGTCTTAAATTTAATGAGAACAAAACAAATGTATTGCTTATAAATACTAATAAAAAAGATCTAAATAAAAAATACCATAAATATATCTCTACCGATAATATAATTAAATACTTGGGAATTATAATAACAACCTAGATACTACAATTGAAACAAATTATAAAGAGACCTTAAATAATATTAAAAATCTAATACAAAGATGGAATAGATTCTTCTTTTCAATGGAAGAAAGGCTTTATATAATTAAAATGATCATATTTCCAAAAATTCTTTATGTCATACAAGCTTGTTCTTTGCCACCAGCTAAATCGCACCTAAAACAATTAAATGATTTAATGGCAAGATTTCTATGGTATCCAAAAAAACCAAGGATAGCTATGAAGTATCATCTAGATGATTGGGATATAGGTGGCATAGGTTTACCAGACATAGAAATATATTTGCATTCATCCATTATTAAAACAATATCATTATGGCTAAATACAAAATATACATCAAAATGGAAGCTAGTTCATGAGAGAATCTGGTTAAAATCAGGATTTGTAGTAGCAAATAAGTATACAGATTTCATACCAAACAATTTTCTATGGCTGATGAAGGAATATATGATGATACATAAGAATAAAAATATAAGTTCCAAATACATTACTTATACATTAAAGATTTTCAAAAATCTTATTAATAGCAATCCTGATATTAAAGCATGGTCATTTCTTTTATATCCAGTAGCGTACACACAAGGTAATATAATAACATTTAATATGGAAGTAGTCAACATGCTTGTCAACATGCTTAAAGAAAAGGGATTAATATATTGGCATCAATTGCTAAACTCTGGAAAACCTCTGACAATAGACCAGATTAAACAGAAATTAAATATGGAAGATAGTTCGTGGTTACATGTACAAGAATTAAGACAGTATATATTAAGCAAACAAGAAACAATGCAACCATCAATAAGACAAAATCTTCCTAACCTTTTTAGAACATATAATATTACTAACGAATCAACCCATTACTGGAAAGGGATACTTATCATCTATTTATAAAACAAACAAAAAAATAAAAATGCATAATAATGACAAAATATGGAATTATTATAGATCAGTTAATGGACATGTGCCAAATGACAGAGATAAAAAACTAATTCTTCTCTCTCCAAAGCAGACATCACTTTCATTACATTGGAGATTTTTTACATGGCAATTCATACACAGATCTTATGTAACCCCTCATAAAATGGAACTTATGTTTAAGAAAAATATTGGCTGCTGGATATGTGATTTATCAATAAAAGCAGACTGGCAACATATGTTCTATGAATGCCATTTGATTAAACCATATTGGGATAAAATACATTATTTTCTGCAAATGGTATTCAATGATAAATTCCAGATTTCCAAATCTATTTTGTTTAATGCACCTGTACCCAACTGTGTGCCAAGAACAAAATATGTAATCTTATGGACTCTCCTAGCTATTGCAAGGAAGAATATTACATCAAACTGGAAATCCAAAGCTTCTCCAACTTTTAAGCAATTCATGAATATGGTGTCAGCAGTGCCGCAATTGGAAATGAACACTATTAAAGGAAGAACTGAAAGAACTACATCATTATACGTAGCATGGCAAAAAGTAACTGAAATACTGGATAATAATGACTGCAGCAGACTATAATCAGGAAACAATTGTATAGAAAGTCAAATATATGTCAACAATAGACACCCTTGTAAATACTTTATTTTGGTTTTAATGTTTGATATCTGTTTAGAGGTTTTAGCCTACATTTTTAAATAATTTGTAAATACTTCATTGGCATAAATAACCTGCATTCATGTTTTCTTGTTTTTGGAAATGAATAAAAATATTAAAAAAAAAAAAAAACTAATAGTGGATTTGTAAATGCCCTCTTCCCCACTGTACAGCTGTACAGCAATACTGGAGTTCGTATATATAGTTGGGTGTGGTTGTTGTGGGCACAGCCACCCACATTGGGGTTATTGTTGTGAGTACCCCCCCGCTTAGTGTGCTGTTATACTGTACAGTTTATGTTAAGAGGTTAAGTAGTTGTTAATCACACTATGTGTGGTTCTATGCCACCCCACACCCTCCAATTGGGGGACTGTGCCATCCACACCAGCACACCTATGTTTACCAACTCCAGGATTGCACTACATTGGGGAAGAGGACATATTCCCTGCCAGTACCATTTTCAATGACATTAAACTGGCGGACTGATTATTTACTGATGTGATGTTTTGGCAATTTGGTCTTGGTGGAATTATATAGGCCAAAATGAGTTCTCTGCAAAATGAAGTACATCCATGTGAAAAGTATTCTCTGTATATTGCATCAACACAAAAGCCTCTGTCTGTGTGTTATTGACAAACATTTGGTGTGTGCCACCTAGTACTCTTACCATTGTCCACTGCACAAGAGCTGCTTACATCAGCCACCCTGCACTCACCTGTATACACCCCTCAGACCTATAAGCCATGTGGCACATGCAGTAACTGTTATACAGACCTGTTCGTTGTACAGCTGTACCTGGGATATGACATAGTCAATGTGTCACCACAGTACCACACCCCTTGTAGGAAAGGACAGCAGATCAACATCCTCCTGACACATAGACACATAGAACACAAACAGAACACATTATGGAGACCACATTCAGTCAGTGTTAATAACACCTATAATGGATCATGGCTGGACAGCTACACACCCTGACATGTAAGCATTAAACATTCTAGCTGACAACACATTAAACAGCATTACATTGTTAAACTTTAGTACATTCAACCTGTGCATCAGAACTATATCAGCATGTCCCTGCATCGATGGTATGGATGGCAGGGATGTGGCACAGGTATCATCATATGCACAGGGTGTGGTGTGGGTTTGCCAGAGCCATAGGCTGAGTCGTTTGTTTGACATCATGTGTGTGGGTTAGGTGGTTCTTTATTAAATGGCCTGTGCAGATGTGGTGGGTGTAGGTATTGAGGTGCCCTAGCTGTGTTGGTGATGTGTGTGTGTATGTACGCACACAGTTCTGCCATGTGGCTGCCCTATACATGTGTATGCTGGACAGCTGCGGACCATACATGGTAGAGTGTACAGTTCACCGTGTCTGGCCATTAGCATGGGAACTGTGCCTGCCAGGCGTTGCATGGGTGCTACCAGGAAGAAACCCATATATAGTACTTCTCCACTGATTATTACAATTGTCCACTGGATCTGCATCCCTGCTGGGATTGGCCAGGACTACGTGCACATGGCTTGCTGCATTATGGTGTGGACAGCACCACCCTTGCTGTGCTGGTGCTGGTACTGCCACTACGGGAGCGACCATGAGATGCTGCACATCCACATAGACTTCCACCTGTTGGTGTTGTTGATGTACGTCCACATGGCCGTCGCCCTACTCCCACCATATGCTCTACCGCAGACACTACACAGTCGAGGATTCCCACCATCTCACCCAACCATCTATCCATGACCCCTGCAAAATAATGGTGGGCATCTGTAAGATCATGGATGTAGTCATGCACAGCAGGAAGAGTAGCCCTCTGCAGCTTTAGACTATCTCTGGTGTAATGTTCCATACATGCCTGTGCCTCCATGATGGCCCAAAACATACGTTTGGTGACACCTGCTGTGGCACTTCTGCCAGGGGCATGATAGCTGGCAGCCCTCCTATGAGCACCCCTGTACATCTGCCTGTGTGGGACCTCACCGGTCATCCAGCTATGGCTGCTGTGTACAGACATACTTGCCAGTCCCATGCCACCACCTGCCAACTGTCCCTCATCTATGGCCACCGGTGATGGGGTATGTATGGGCATTGTGACTGTGTGTGGGGATGGGGTGGATAAAAGTGGGATGTCAACCAATGGCACAGATTCAGCCCCTGACAACCCTGCCTGTGCCTCACTATGCCTATCATCATTGTAAGAGTCTGCATGTACACTAACATCAGTTTGCCTGCAGGAGGGACCCTGACCCACCTCACCACCTGTGAGGGGCAGACAAGAAATGTAAATTAAGACCTGTACATTATGGTTTACTTCTACACATATATACACACACACACACACACACACACACACACACACACACACACACCCATATGCTCACACACACACACACACACACACACACACACACACACACACACACACACACACACACACACACACACACACACACACACACACACACACACACACACACACACACACACACACTTACAGGTGAGGTGGCACAAAGATATTACACAGACCTCTCATTACCCAACAGTCAACATGCATGACATATGGCACTCAACAGCATACACTGCAGCCATACTCAATCCTTGTTACCAACATTATACATCTCTGTGATGCATGAGTTGTGTTAGTAGCTGATACCCTTTCCCCTGGAACACACTGCACCCATGTACACAGTATTTTTGTGCACCTGTAGAGCACACTGGCATGTACTGTGCACCAAACCTCACAAATATACACACCGTTGCTGAATGTGTATATGTGTGGCAGTTATGTTTGCTCTGTTGCTCACAGCCCCTATGTGTTTCTCTGACACATACCTAGGATGATATGAGAACTGATGTCAATAATTAATGCCTGACCTTTGGTTTGCAGATCTCATCATCAGTAGTACATGTATGTGCAATAAAATCCAGTTACACTGACAACTTCCAAAGCTTAATGTGGATATGAGGAGTGTACACACCCTTGTTGACATGCCAGAATCTTCTATGATATGCAGTGGGGCCACAATACTGCATTTCTTAACATTACACACATATGTGACAAATGACCTGTGCAATCCAGTGCAGTATCAAACAAATGTGTTAGTTGTGTAGATGCTAAATGAGATGCATACAATTTTTCGGTTGCATAAGTGTGGACATCCTTAACACAATGGTTTGTTGAAGCACTGTTAAGTGAACTACAGCAGTCAATATTCCGGGAAGGGGTATACTAGCATAGCCCATCTTCGCTTGCCATTATTTAGTCATTTTGCCCTACAAAGTTCCCCCATCTCTGCCAGATTGCAAGGTCAGCTCATGTGCACAGCCCTTGGAGATCTCAGTGGCTTCACTATTGCTGTAGAGTCTGGGTTATGTCTGGCACAATTTATAACCTTGACTGTGTTAAGATACAGCCATTCTTAGTGAGCTTTGGATGTATGCTTCAGTTCACTGTTGTGTTTCAAGCTGACACCCCTCCCCATCTTCAACCTTATTGCAAATGCCTGACAACTACAGGCCACACATGAGTGTTATTTTGCAGAATTCTAAATTCCAAACACCATGTCTACCGGCCTAGTTCCAGCTAATGAACAGCGACCCTAAAGGTGTACACTACCACCAGCAAGCCAAAAATTGGGGATGGTGGCCCTGAGTTAGAGTGAGGTGTTGCTTGTGCACCACATGTATCTTTATGAAAATGTAGGTTTGAGCCTTGGTCTCATGACACCATTACACATTGCAACACATGCCTTTAGGAGAAGTGATGTTATGCTTATGCTACCTGTACAGAGCCCTGGAAGACGTTTCAAGTGGGACAACTCTTCCATCTGTTTACCCTAACCCATAGGCCACACTTATGCAGAATCCAGGTGATTGTCGACACAGGTACTGCACAGGCAGTACTTGCTAGTCATTCCTGCAAGTCCCTCAGTGTTGCTGCGTGTTTCTGGGCAGCATCCATGACCAGTTTGCAACATGTTTTGTCATCTGTTTTTGATGGGCATCTCTTTATTTTTGACATCAGTGTTGTCCCATAGTTCATACACACATAGATGACTGTCTGCACTGTTTGCTATGGTATATGCAATGGTTTGGTAAGGCTACTTTTCCCACTCCTGAGTGCTACCTTTCGGATATGGAATCAATTTCATGTTTTGTAAGATGTGTGCAAGCCACGGCTGCCTCTGTTGCAGGTGAGTGGGCAAATGTCAAGGACATTCTTCTTGGACAGCAGACCATTACTTGGTGTGACATTGAGGCCCTGTACTTGATGGCAGGTGTGTACTCAGGAAGAGTGAATGCTGTCAGTACATCACAAGCTGCTTCCACAATATGTTATTTGGAGTGTGTGCACACATATGCTTCCAGTGTTTGGTAAAGTTTGTATTCCCCATATTTGTTGTCCTAACATAGGATTCCATATTACACATTCATTGCTCATGTTAGGATCACATTACAGGTTGTAAAAGGTGTGGATGTGCTATTGTGGTCTGCTGTTGTTTATATCAGGAACAGTTGCCATTGTAATAGTGGTGTATACACTGTTGTATCCACTGTATAAGGGTAATGTTTCAGACATGTCCCTACTGTAGGCCATTTGTCCCACCATTATGTTGATCTCTGTCCACACATCTTGCACTGATATGTTGTTAGGTATACTGCAGGAATCTTACATACCCTTCAGATATGCCACCACGGTGACCACTGTGATGTAGTGCAGTTAACACCAACAAAAATGAACATGTACAGCATGCATTATGGATAGGTGTGTTAAATGTGTGCATGGCAAATAGCATGGCCATAACATGGCCGGTGTATTGGCAAACCTGAACAAAACACCCCCATACTCACCAGCTACAGGCTGCTGCCCCAGTTGTGTACCAAAGGTACCTAAATAGTTGTGTGACAGAAATAATGTCAGTAGCCACACCTGTGGCATTGGTACAGGGTGTAAGCAGCATTTCAGCACATCGACAGTACAAACCCACAATAGTAAGGATTATGCATATCTGTTCATTACTACACTCCAACAACAGACTATCTTATCTGACATATGTATGTAGATACTTTACATATAAAAATAGATAAGCAACAGTGGTCTAGTAATGTGACCTAGAGCCTTACCTGCATGCTCCTCATCCATTGTGTGGGTGGCACTCACCTCCACAATGCTGTCTTCAGCCTGCTGCCTTGTCTGCTGGGTGGTTGCCCCAAGGCTGGTGAGGAGCTCCTCAGCACGTGTCAGTGGGGGATGGATGGCATGACCTCCACCTGTGGCTAGCTGGTCCATCCTAACAGCAACAGCACGCTGATGGGTGTGGCGGATTAGGTGAGTGCAATGATGCCGCACCTGCTCATAATTTTGGCTGTGCAGGCTGATATCTTTTACCCTGTAGATGAGCTCGTTCCAGAGGGTGGTCCTGTCCTACAGATCCTGGGCCTTGCCGCCGAATAGTATGCCATGATGCTGGATGATGAATTGGATAATTGTGTCATTACCTAAAAAGACCACTGTAAATGCAATAAAAGGCAGCCAGTACTATAAACACTCCTGCAATTCGGGTTAGATGGATGTTCAGACAATAAAGACGCCCTTTAAAATCCAAAAATCCCTTTATTCGCACATACACTTCGGAATAAGCACTTTCATCTTGTTTGACAAGACTTTATCAGATTCAAATGCATCGTGTTTTCCAGCACATTTATATAGCCTCAGGAAATGATGTAATCAACCACTTTAATTAATTAGAAAATTCTAAATTAAATTATCTAAAAGCCTTAAAAATATACAAACATAAAATTATAACATACTTATATATCACTATAACCCCTGACCTAACTAAAAATAACCAACTGTTCAAATGTTTAGTTACTGTTGTGAGTTATAAAATTAATATATTCTAAATTCCTCTTAGTAGCTGATACATTTTGAAAAAAGTATATTTGCATAAAACATCTGTAAATATAATTTATCAACCATATCACTTTATATCCTAACTTTTAATACTGGCTTAAGAGAAATAAAATCATTAAGACCCGGGGGGGGCTGCAATTCAATTTTTTTTACTGCCACATTGCTTCCTTTTCTTCTAACAGGAGCTTTGCATTGCCTCCCCTAGGGTTAATATACACCTTTTCTAAGAATGCAAATCTAAACATATAACATGCATTACTTTTTTCCAAATGCCTATACAAGGCATTGGTTCTACTTTGCTTCTTAATATCATAATTATGCTCATATATTCTACTTTTTAGGGCTCTGTCAGTTTTCCTGACATAATATGATGAGCAAGTCAAGCACATAGCCAAATAAATTACACGTTTAGTGGTGCAATTTCCTGTTTGGAAAGTAAATTTAGTCTTATTAATGTTGTCCAACAATACTTCACTTTTTCATAAATGTACCCACATTGCTTGTAAGATCCACATTTTCTTGTACCGAGGTTGTTTCTTGTTTTCTTCCTATACTTGGTATTCTCTAAGCTAGTTTTTATATTTTCTCCAGTTTTGTATAAGAAAGTTGGTCTATTCCCTAAAAAGTTAATTATGTCCGCATCTCCCCTCAAAACATTCCAGTTCTTGATTATAATGTCTTTGATCATTGGCGAATAAGGGAAGTACTTCAGTACCATAGCTCTGGTAACGTTGCCATCTTTTTTCCTTTCCCCAACTGAACTTAGCCCAACTCCTAGTAGAGGTTTATATAATGTACCCCATTGAGAAACAATATAGTCTATAGTTTACTTTACTAATTTTGGGGGGTACCCCCTTTCTAAAAACATTCCTCCCACTACATTAAGTTAATTAAAAACTTCTATTCGTTAATGAGGTAGCCTATATTCAGAAGGATGGCGTCGCTATGGGCACTCCATGTGCCAATAGCTACGCCAATCTTGTCATGCTGGACTGGTAACGTAATAAGCTGTTTGTCCTAGATAGTTTTAAGAAACATGTTGTTTTCTATGCACGTTTTGTTGATGATCTTTTCCTCCTGTGGACTGGTACAGATAAAGCCCTGGATGACTTCCATAAAGAGATTAACAGTCTAACCATTTCTATTGAAAGTTTGATTAATTGCATTAATTTTTTGGATGTTTTTGTTGATAGACTGTCAAATGGGATGCTCAATACTGGAGTCTTTAGAAAAATGTGCTATAGGAATTCCCTATTACATCGGGAAAGTATGCACCCCAATTACATATACAAGAACTTGATAAGGGGACAGGCAATAAGAGCATCCAGGATGAATCCAAATTATGATAGCTTCTTACAAGAGCTGTCAAACTTAAACAATAGGCTTTTACAAAGAGCATATAGGTCAGATGAGATCACCTCCCATTTTGAAGGTGTTATGGAGCTGAGGAATGGTATTGCTAGACCATATTTCTCTCAACCATATCAAGTAGAGAATGTCCCTGATATATGTCCTGAAGTTAGGAATCCACCAGTTAGATTTTCTGTTAGTTATACAGAAGACATAAACAGTATGAGAGGTTTTGAACAAGAATTGGAATCTACTTTTACTTGATTCACAACTTAAAGACATTGTTGGTGAGGAGCCTTATCTTTGATTTAGGAACAAGTCTAGCCTACATAGTTTACTTTGTTACCCTCGTCTATCTACACAGCCTAATGAGTGTTTGAACAATATTGTGGGTACTGTCCCGTGTAATTGTTGTAATTTTTGCAAATTTGTAGATACCAGTTCCCAGTTTATCCACCCAGTTACTTCCTATTGTTTCAAGTTTCAACTCAGTGCTAATTGCAATACATCACATGTCATTTATTTAGCTAAGTGCACTGCTTGTCAAGCATTCTACTTAGGCAAGACAGACAGATGGCTACGAGACAGAGTAAGGGAACACCTTTATCACATTCGTACACTGTCTCCACGCAGTGCACTTTCTAAACACATTATAGACAGTGACAATACACATTCATTGTATTCTTAGCTGTACAGATCAATGAACCCAGTGTTAGGGGAGGAGATATATGCAATTACACTGAAACACTGGAATTAAAATGGATAATCAGACTTAGAGCAAACCGGAGACCAGGTCTGAATGACAAAATTCCATTGAAACCTGTTCTTAAGAATAGGAGACTCACTGTGAGATAAACATACATATTTTAGAATGTTAATAAATGTTTTATATTTGCCTTTATATACAGTTGTATATTTTTATATATATATTGTTTATTTATATAGTTTTCTGTATACATTTTTTATAGATGTATTATTTTTGCATACTGAAAAGTTTTAATCAGGAACAGGAAGTGATGTCAGCCCTATTTTCTTATAAAATGCGACCTGATTTTATTCAGTGTTTGTTTCTTATGGTTTGACAAAGCCCTTACAGGGTGAAAGTGCTTACCAATAAAACAGCTTGGATTTTACTTGTCTTTGGCACGGATTCAGTCATTGTTTGAACTAGCATTTATTTCTGCTGCTTGAATAAGCCTCAGTAACTGCTGGATTTATGCTGATTGTTGTTGTCAGCCTTGGTTTGCTCCTGTGCTTCTCTTTTGGATCACTTTTTTTAGCAGTTGTAAGGGGATTTGTGTCGGTTTGTGAGGCGCTAAGCAATGCTAGCTTCCGATTAAATATGCTTACAGTTAGCCCTAAAAGTGCTTAATCTGTGTAGACATTGCTTAGTGCTGAGCAAATGGGCTTAATCCCGCTTACTCCTGCTTAAAAGAGCTTACTCCCCCTTACCAATGCACTAATTTCTTTAAAAGAAAAGAAAAAAATGGGTGATAGGAAAGTGGTGAAAAATGGGACATGCAGAGCAAAGACAATAGGAAAAGTAGTGAGGAATGTGCAGGATGGGTGTAGGGAAGGTCCATAGCTGCCCATTTCTTCAACAGCAGCAGCTGTGTATATATACAGCATTTGGAGGTATATTTGGAGACTCAAACCCCTGAGAGAGAGGTGAGGACAACAATAATGTGTTGTGAAGCCAATTAGACCAGAATACATGTGTCCAGTGGACATGTGTGTGAAATGGGAAGCTATGTATGGGGCAAAAATTTTTGGGGGAAACAGATTGCCCTTTTTTATTTTTTTAAAGTGAGAGTGGGATGATATTGGGGAAGGATAGTAGGTATATTTGGGGAGGTAGAATGGATAGGTAGACAGACAAGACAGCATACACGGGCAGTATATAACACATGTGGGGGTAAACACCTTGGACTGGGAGGGGTGTTTGGAAATTGGAAGCCCATGACCCCCAAATGGAAACAGTGGGACTGAGGTCCCCACCCATAAGCAGTCACCACTGCACATTCATGGTCCTGAAGGTGGTTGTGCTGGGGTCTGAGCAGGAGGAACAACCTGACTCTCTAATTGCACCACTCAGCCCTCAAGCTGATGTAGCAGATCTCCAAACTCCTTTCGAAGCTCGCTGCACACCAATCCCCAGACCTCGCTTCTGCTGACAGTATCCTGTCTACGTCCACTCACTGGGTGGGATGAGTACCATCCCCTGAGGCAGTTCTACCCAAAGATGGAGCAGGACCAGCGAACAAGGAGGTCCCAGGGTGGGTCCCAGATGTGCTGGGGTGCTGTGCCATGGCCATATGAGGTGAGAGAGGTGGGTCTGCTGGGACTGGCCTTCCCAAACGTGCTATGGTGTTGCAGTTTTAAAACATATGTTGGTTAGTAATAGTCAACATCATACAGGATTAGTTATAACAGCATGCATAGATATTCCCATCAACCCAAAACAACAGATTTATAACAGTTGCATAGCAAACAGAACACATGCATATATGGAACCACAGTGGCCATTGCAACGGTATGCAGGTTACGTTGATAGCAACAGGCCACCAATGATAGCATTTCAACATGCAACTTTAATAGAAACATATTTCAATATTTGTTGAACAATAGGACATATGTCATAACAGTAGGTTTGGTGTAAAACATACCCATAGATTTGTGTGTTTAGATTATTGTTGCAGTGATGGTGGGGGGGGGGGGAGATGTCAATTAACAACTTGTATGTCCTTACACTGCTCATAACTTTAATGATCATTGCTCTAATCATTACTCTACAGGTATTATTACAATACCCTATGGCCTTGGTTTGGCAGTGGTATTTTTGTACACAGTGTATACTTCAACCGTCTTATAGCTACATTCTACTTCTCGTACCTGGTAGACCTGTGGGGGGAATGTTTGTTAACACTACCTGACTATTTCTACACATATTCCCAGATTCCTAGTTAAAATTATTTATGTATACAGCTTACTACTTCTCCCGGGATTCGAACCTTGGCTGTGTCTGCTAAAAATATAACAATTTGTGTTTCATCAAAGTGAGCTAT
>NC_056725.1:1499627074-1499647074 GCF_019279795.1 Protopterus annectens | reverse complement strand
GCTGAAATAAATCTTGATTTTCACTGGATATATATGTACACATAGAGAAAGAGAGAATTGTTTTATTTTTATGTCTTTTATAATCTCAATCCAGAAAATATATATTCAGAACCAATGTTGCATTGTTAATAATAAGGTGGAGTCAGAAACCTCCCAGAGAGATTTGAGTATAATTCAAAATGTTAGACTATGGCAGTGAAATGCATATGAACCCCTGCATTTGGTAGCTAGGTAAAGAAGGTCATTTATCAGTCCCCCTTTGAGGGATCATCAGGCAATAATTATGAAATTGTAATAGGACCCTTAGGTACAAAATTCACATCCTAAGCAATTTTATCCCATAGGATTTAAAGCTAGCTGAACACTGAGTTTGACCCTACAGCTTTGGCTGGAGTTTGAACCATGACTTGCTACAATTAAAAAATATAAATTTTGGCTACTGGATAAGTATTTTTAACAGAAAATAATTAAAAAACATAACAAAGAAATATCCTTGGCATTGTCTGAATTCTGTCTACCTGAGAAGAAAGTATACTCATGTCTAATGGAGAATAAATATAACACAGCCTGACTGCTTTTTTTTTTGGGAGAAATGGAATCACAACACTGTTTAATTAATTATGCTACAATTTTATAATGATTATTTGCCCCTTAGCTGGTTATGATAGTATTAGAACCCCTATTACAGGCTACAGAAAGAAAAGAGAATATTAAAAGGCAACCGATAGGCTATACTGCTATAAAAGTACTTGCATATGCAAATTGTACACAACTATTAATCAATAATCCAAAGCAATCAGTGAAGGAAACACTGTAAGTTAGAGAAATGCAGAGCTCTTTTTTGAATTATAAATTATTACTAAATTTGTTTCCTATTCACATATCAAATGTAATGCAAAAAGTATGCCATTTCAGAGTAGGGGTTAGACTAGGTTGAATAGGGGGTTAAGTATTTTGCACTCTAGATGTCTTTTAAATAAGAACATTTTGTAGCTGAAAACTTATGTTATCAATAGATAAGGAACATCTAGAGTTGTCCAAGTGGAGAGTTATCTCTCCTGGACCTTATCAATATAATTTAATGAGTGTGTTTGACTCAACATTAGTAACTTTTGAACACACTCTTAATCCTAGTTGGATCAAGACCAGAACATTTTCACAGACTTCCTGTGGAACTGTAAAGTGCCAAAGGTTCACCAAAATATATGAATATTACCTATGAAGGATATGGGTATCAAGGAATCAGTTTCTCCAACTAATGGACTCACTACTTCAGGCTGCTTACTTACTGACATTAAGGTAACAGTCACATGCTGAAAGTGATACCATTTTATGTACTAAGGTAAAATTAGATGTCTTGATGGATTTAATTAAAACCTCAGTGGAGTTATTCTTTTTTGGCCCAAAGTCAGCTGTCGTGGACTGATTAACACAGCCCACTGAGCAAAAGAATCACTGCCTGCCAGGGATTAATCATCAGGTATATGTTAAAACCCATCATGGATATTGTCCATTTGTCTTGTATGATCACTACTAAGTATCTGTAGTTTTATTTTCTTTGCATGTTTAGACACAAAGATCTTAAATCCCTCCTCCTAGCACCCAACAGTCTCATTCACTCCTTTTTCAGGGTGGTAGGTGATCCATTCATTCCCATGGTTAGCCCAGGTCAGGATGAGAGCTCATATATATCTTCATTCCCTTCCAAGGAGAGAACATGAGCATCTATGCATATTAATCTTTCCTAGCTGCTAGTCTACCATGTATGTTGATCTGGCCCATAGTGATCCATGTTACACCCTCAGTCTCCTGTTTGGCTTGGCAAATCAGTCCAGACCCCCCCCACACACACATAGACACCTTGAAATTAGCCACTCAACCCACTCATTCCTGGCTGCTCATTCAGCTCCTTTGTACACAAATGAACATGGGTATTCTGAGCAGAGTGAATGCTTTATCCTTCTATGCCACAGAACCCAGGCCTGCATCATTGGATGTATATGGACAGAGTTCAAGGGTGGACCACATGATTAAAACCTTATTAATAGAGGAGAGAGTTTCCAACATGACTGATTTACAAACAGGAGTTTCTTACTTTAAATGGCTTTAAGTTGTGATGACTTTGAACACTGTTTCCCACACTAAGAAAGCATTAAGTTACAGTAGTCAGAGCTGTTAGCAGCTTTAAAAGGCCTAATTCAGAGTGTCTGATCTGACTTTTATTTATCCTGTATGCCGATTTTTACTATTGGTTACTGCACTTCATGTGATAATATTATGTCATTTATTAACTGAACTACTGTATGTATGTTGGAGCTTTTCTCCCCAGGACTCCGCTGAAAAGGGGATTCATGCCCAGTCAGACTTTCCAGGTAAACAAATGCCAAATATATAAATAGAAATTGTACAATTTTAGTTTAGGCTTGGCTCCCTATTGAAATGTTGGCATTTGAAATGTCGAGTGCCGGCAAACCAAAAAAGAAAGATCAAAATCCTAGTGAAGAGTGAATTTGAAAAATTAATCTTCTCTATTAAACTTCTTTTTATATGGGGTGACCCAAATTTATATATACCAACTCCAAGACCACCATGCTTTAGAGAAAAGTGAATATTCACAGAAATGTCATCTGGGACTTAATATATGTAAGCCCATTCTGCCAGTCATTCAGTCTCAGTATTTCAGGTCTCACTCTACCAGGTTCCACAATTTCAAATGGTTAATTTACGGCCTTGTTTAAATCACTATAAGAAAGACCTTAATGATAATGACATGTGTGATAATTTCACATCACTGACCACTAAAATATATGAGCCATATGTGGAACACTCCATCCAGAGGTATAAATCTATCTTCATTGGAGTCTGGTGTAGTGTTTATCACAATCCTTTGTGAGTCAATCATTTATTTTCTGGATGCATACCAAAGGTGTCATATTAGTGAACCCAGCTAATGGCACATGATTTATGACTGGATGGAAATGCGGTCTTGTTTTGGATGCTGTTAAGTCAGAGACAGAAATTTTGACTGTCATTACAATACTATAGAATGCTGAAGTATGTATACTTAACACACTAGTAAAATAAAAATAAAAATGTAGTAAACGAGGTGGCTAAAAGTAGATATATTTATCGCAGGTACAAGTTAGCGCTTTCACATCAATGAATAAACATCTCACTTCACTACCTCTATATTTATAAACATAAAATCACCAATTAACAAATTATTCAGTTAGGTTCTTAAAGTCAACACCATACTATCTACTTAAAAATGTGCATACATATAAAAAAACAAGCATAAATACATGAATAAAACAACATTCTAAAGGCTATCTATATATATATATATATATATATATATATATATACAGAAATATATATATAAAAATATATATATTAGTATAAGAATGCACATCAAATATATACATTCTATTTCAAATGTCTAGCTTTTAGATATGGCTTAATAGAAGCCCTATCATTAAGGCACGGGAATTTATCAGCTTGCATTTCCAGTATCCACTTCAGTTCCCCTTGCTCTGTCAAGTTTTTTAAATCCCCTAGTCTTGGACTTAAATGTAAACACTCTCTGAATCTAAAACTAAATGCACGTGTATAGCTAAACATAGCTGAGTGCTTAGCAAGAGCATTTCTCTCTACATCCTTATTTCTGATTGCTGCTAGATGCTCTCTAATGCATTCCCTTAAAGTCCTATTCATCATGCCCACATAAAATGAGCGGCAAAAATTTCAAGTGGCCAAATAAATTATATTTTTCATTGTACAATTAGCTGATATTTTAAATTCATATTTCTTATTTGTCTTAGGATGTATGAATTCATTATTTAATGCGAGTACATTACATACACTACAGCTTCCACATTTCTGTAGCCCATTCATAGTCATGTCATAATGATTCTGATTATTAGTATAACATAATCGTCTTTTAAGACTCTTTTTGTTCCTGTAACTAAATTGTGGTTTGTTTCTAATTACTTGATTTATATCAGTATTTGCTTGCAATATGAACCAATTCTTTTCAATAATTTGTCTTGCACAATTCACATTACTAGAGTATTCCAGTGTGAATTTTGCTTCACTATTGTCATATTTAGCTTTAGATACATTCTGTAGATTTGATATCGGTCCATGCATATAGGGTCTTGCTTATCTTCTCTCAATGTTTCTACTTTCTGTATCCCTTTATATATTTCCTTGTTATTATATCCACGTTCAGATAATTCTTCACCAAATCTATTCATATCTTCTTCAAATTTGGCTTCATCATTTTCTAACCTTGAAATTCACATGCCCTGCTCCTTGATTATGTTTTTATATGTATGAGCAGGATGCATGCTGTCTCTAAACAGTATATTATTCCTACAACATGATTTTCTATGCAATTCTGTTGAAAAATAACCTTCCACAGTCTTTTTTATAGTTATATCAAGAACATCTATTGTCAATTTATGTTGAGAAAAACTTAAGGCTAGTGCTAATGAAGTCTGCCAATATAGTGTGTGACACTGAGCAGTTTATTTTATGATTTGCAGACACCAGTTACAGGGCAAAATGATAAATTAATAGGGAGCTATTTGGTTGCCCTTGATGTGAATTCCTTGTTCACAGTGATACCACATTCCTATGATATAGAAGCTGTTAGTAGCTATTTAATTCAAAGTCATATGTATGAACAAGCAAAAATTGAATTTATATGTATGCTATTAGAAACAATATTAGATAACAACATATTTTGTTCAAGGATAGCTATTATTTGCAATTGCTTGGCGTAGCTATGGGCCGCCGTGTGCCAATAGCTACTCCAACATAGTTTTAGCATATTGGGAAGAGAGGTTTGTATTGAATAATCGAGATTACTCTGGCCACATTTGCTTATATAAAAGATTTGTAGATGATTTGGTACTTATCTGGACAGGATCCTTGGACCTACTGAATCAGTTTTTGCTATATATTAACAGTACTACTGAGTTTTTGTGCTTTACTCATACAGTTTCTAGTACTCAAATAGATTTTCTTGATATAACTATAAAAAAAGACTGGAAGGTTATTTTTCAACAGAATTGCATAGAAAATCATGCTGTAGGAATAATATACTGTTTAGAGACAGCATGCATCCTGCTCATACATATAAAAACATAATCAAGGAGCAGGGCATGCCAATTTCAAGGTTAGCTAATGATGAAGCCAAATTTGAAGAAGATATGAATAGATTTGGTGAAGAATTATCTGAACGCGGATATAATAACAAGGAAATATATAAAGGGATATAGGAAGAAGAAACATTGAGAGAAGATAAGCAAGACCCTATATGCATGGACCAATATCAAATCTACAGAATGTATCTAAAGCTAAATATGACAATAGTGAAGCAAAATTCACACTGGAATACTCTAGTAATGTGAATTGTGTAAGACAAATTATTGAAAAGAATTGGTTCATATTGCAAGCAGATACTGATATAAATCAAGTAATTAGAAACAAACCACAATTTAGTTACAGGAACAAAAAGAATCTTAAAAGATGATTATGTTATACTAATAATCAGAATCATTATGACATGACTATGAATGGGCTACAGAAATTTGGCAGCTGTAGTGTATGTAATGTACTCACATTAAATAATTAATTCATACATCCTAAGACAAATAAGAAATATGAATTTAAAATATCAGCTAATTGTACAATGGAAAATATAATTTATTTGGTCACTTGAAATTTTTGCAGCTCATTTTATGTGGGCACAATGAATAGGACTTTAAGGGAATGCATTAGAGAGCATCTAGCAGCAATCAGAAATAAGGATGTAGAGAGAAATGCTCTTGCTAAGCACTCAGCTATGTTTAGTTATACACGTGCATTTAGTTTTAGAGTCAGAGAGTGTTTACATTTAAGTCCAAGACTAGGGGATTTAAAAAACTTGACAGAGCAAGGGGAACTGAAGTGGATACTGGAATTGCAAGCTGATAAATTCCCGTGCCTTAATGATAGGGCTTCTATTAAACCGTATCTAAAAGCTAGACCTTTGAAATAGAATGTATATATTTGATGTGCATTCTTATATTAATATATATATATATATATATATATATATATATATATATATATATATATCTCCTTTAGAATGTAGTTTTATTCATGTATTTATGCTTGTTTTTTATATGTATGCACATTTGTAAGTAGATAGTATGGTGTTGACTTTAAGAACCTAATTGAATAATTTGTTAATTGGTGATTTTATGTGTATAAATATAGAGGTAGTGAAGTGGGATGTTTATGGTCTGAAGAAGCATCGTTGATGTGAAAGCACTAACCTGCACCTGCAATAAATATATCTACTTTTAGCCACCTTGTTTACTAAATTTTTATTTTGATTTTACTGGTGTATTGTTGTGTAGTGGAGGTTCGCAGTGGCATCATTGTTGTTTTTTGGAATACTTAACGCACTACAAAACTGGCTACCTTACATAAATGTCTGCCTCTGAATTTACAACCATGGCCTATTTAAATAATTTTACATATATGTAAAAGTCCAAATTTAGAACACAGTCAGCATATATGAATGAGGCTCATGATATTACTGCCACACATTGGTAAAAGGGTTAGGGGAAGCATTGTCTAAAAATATTAACATAGATTCCATTACAGTAAAGGACACAACACTTTGAGAGTTATAAGAGCAGCATATCTTTACAATTACTCCAAAGCATAATACTATACATATGCACTTCAGGATATAAAGCTGACACTAGTGAATTAATTATTTCCATTATATTCCATGGAATTTATTTATTTAACATTTGTTTACAGGGAAAGTCCAACTTGGAATAAAGCCGATTTTCAGTGGAGGCCTGGGGAGAAATGCTCCAGACACATGTCTTTGAAACATGGGAGGAAACTGGAGCACCCGGAGGAAACCCACAGGAATGCAGGGAGGACATGCCGAATCCGCAAAGAAGGCACCCCAGCTGAGAATTGAATAGGAGAACCTCTCGCTGTGAGGCAACAATACTACCGCTGCATCACTGCACTGCCCAATGGAATTGTAATTCTATTACAGAAACATGGCTGAAACCCCATATCCCAGATATGGACATTGTTCCCCAGGCTACAATATACTTTGCCTAGATCACAAAAAAAAGAAAGGGGGTGGAGTAGCCATTATTTACTCTAACCATTTAACTCTCACTTGTCTTAATGAACCAATCCCATCTTTCACCCCTGCAGAAATCCTGGCAGCCACCGTTAAAGTTAATAACTTCTCTGCCATCACTGTAGTAGCCATCTATATTCCCCCAGGGGATAATATTCCCCTTCTTGAAAACTTTCTCTCCTATCTCACTAAACACTACTCAAATGAAACAATTTCCTTAGTGATGTAAATATAAATTGGCTAGCTCTAAATGACCATAACTCTTCCTCTTGTATTAATCTTCATGGCTTTACACAACTAATATCTGAACCTACTCACTACAATAACTCACAAATCCCTAGTACTTTACTTGATTGGATACTAGTATCTGACCCTTCTATATATATCACAATTTTAAAACCCTACCCTATCAAATTCCCTCAGTGATCACTCTCCAAATAAAGTTACTAGATTCACCCCCAACTTTACCAGACCTCATACATATATAACTTGTCAAAAACTATCCACCTTCTCCCCTGATACCTATAATATCCTTTTTTCAAGAATTAACTGGAGTCACCTTAATGAGCTGCCTCTGGATGAAACAGTCTAGTCATTCAACTCTATCTTTCTTGATATAGTTAACTCTCTAGCACCCCTTCTTACTGTTAGAATAAAATCTAAAGTATCCCCATGGCTCTCTAAAACTACCCGTACCTTATTGCGAAATAGGGACAGGCTGTAGAAACCTGGATGAGATCTAAACTTCTCTCTGACTGGCAAAACTATAGAGAACTTAGAAACTAGACTATAAAACACATTGCTAAAGATGAAAAGGAATTTGATTTCAACCCTCCTATAGCACTAAAATCTAATCCTAAATTATTCTTGAACTCAATCAACCAAATATTGCATCCTGTAAACCCTTCAAGTTCCAGTCCCTACCTTAATAGTGGATCACATACTATACACCGAACGTTCAATACACCGACAGTGCATTAAGTCGACACCACACATTACCGACAGCTGATTGGCCGACAATAATGAGAGCCAACCTTAAAAGTATAGCTGTATCTCTCTCACATCCAAACATATCACTTAATAATGTCAGAATCAGTGCTAGAAAGACCAGGAGAAGTCGGGCATTGTTACCCTGTTGTGAACTCACAATGAGGGAAGGAAATGCTACAAATTAAAGGGTACCTATACCATCTAGAGCGTACAAGATGGAACAGGCATTTTTGGGGATGTAAGGAAAAGCCAAGTACACATTGCAGGGATAGAGCAGTAACCTTGAAGAGCACACATGGGGAAGAATTACCGAAAACAGTTGCACATGACCACAGTGCTGATCCGAGTGAGACTGAACGAGATGCACTCACAAATGAGATAAAGGTACGTGCTCAATACAGCAGAGATATGCCATGCTCTATTGTGGAAGATGCATTAACATCCACATCCATGACTGCCATCCATAACATACCAAAAAGGAAGGCCCTTTTACAGAGTATAGGTAGGGTTCGCAGAAAATGTACTTTAACACCAGGTAGATGTGAAATCACATTAATGAATGTTGATAGTAATGTGTACAGTCTGAAAGAAGGGTGCATCATTAGTAAGTGCATGGCTGATAACACAACTGATTCTATAGTGTTTGCATTTAGCACTGTTAGTAACCTGTATGATCTCAGCTAAGCCACCATTTGGATGATGGACGGCACTTTCTTTCAAAAATGTGTGACATGCAGGCAGCTTTATAGCATATATGGTCTTTTAATGACTGGATGTTATAGTAAAGATGTACCCCTATTCTATGCTCTCATGAGCAAGAAATCATTAAAATGTTATAATTACCTTTGGCATGCTCTGTTTGGACTATTGTAAGAAAATAGCTTTGAATGTCAAGTTAAATACATTCTGTGTGATTTCGAGATATCAGCCTTAAGGAGCGTGAGCTTAAATTTCTCTGATGTGCAGTCCAAAGGGTATTTATTTCACTTTGGACAGAATATTTGGAGAAAAGTACAAGCTTTGGGCCTTGCCTCTACATATAACAGTAATATGATGTTTCAATTGTGAATTAAATCAATAGTTGCACTAGCGTTTCTACAACAGAAGGAAGTGATTGACACATTTGAATTAGTGAAAACTACTATCCCTAGAGAAGGACATGAGCTTGTGAAATATTTCTCCGAGTACTATGTGTATGGGAAACTGAGGAAATTTCGTACTAGAAATAACACGTCTATGAGATTTCCTCCACTTTTCCAGTAAAGTTTTGGAACATTGCTGAACTAAAAGATTTGTTTTTGCCACGAACACAAAACTCAGTGGAAGCGTGGCACTGCAGATTAAAGTGTTTGCTAGGTAGTAGAGCTACAGACCTGGATGTCATAATGTGTGCTTTGACTAGGGAACAAGATCGTATCGATGAATTAAGGGTGAGAATGTCAACTAGTGTTCCTCCGTCTTCTAAAAAGCGGAGGGTTGTACAGAGGCATAATCAGTTTCAGCAAGTAATTGACAATAGAGCTGAGTACTTTCCACTAGAGTTTGTGCAGAGTATAGCTCATCTATTAAAGATGTAGGATGAAAAGCTGGCCGATGCACTTTTTGTTTGGACTATGAGTTATATTGAATATGTAGGATGGAAAGCTGGCTGTTTTTGTTTGGACTATACTTCATATTTTGTTTAATGTTGAAAAGGGACTTGAAAATGCACATATTATGCATCTGTTGACATATCTGTCAGGGAATGTCATGTTGGTGATTTGTGGTTTGGTGTTTTGCACTGTCGGTGATTAGGAATGTCGGTGGAGTGGGCGTGGGTTCTGTTTTGTCGGTGTATTGAATGTTCAGTGTACAGTAGGTGATCCTTAATAATACACCTGAAGACACTGCTGCTATATTTAACACATTCTTTATTGACACTGTAACAAAGATGATTAATGCACCCCCCACACTAATTATCCAAACCACTCTGTCCTTCCATTTGCTTCTCACCACTCTAAACCCTTTTCTTTTCAGTCTCAAATCTCTACTCTCCAAACTAAAACCTTGCTCTCCTTCTGCTGATAATATTCCTTCCTACTTCCTGCAGATAGAAGCCAATACTATTGATTTTCCTCTATCTATCATGATTAACGACTCCATCTCTGAGTCTTATGTTTCATCCGTCTGGAAAGAATTCTATACATTACCTATCCACAAAGGAGGAAATTCCCAAGAAATCTCTAATTTTAGACCTATAGCCATTCTGTCACCTTTCTCAAAGCTACTTGAGAAATGTACATACAAGCAAACTCTGCAATATCTATTACAGGAAAACCTACTTACTCCCACTAAGCATGGTTTTGCCCAAAACACAGTACTAATATGGCCCTAATCTCCTTTACCAACACTATTTCCTTGGCTTGGGATAACAACAAACTTATCTCCTGTTTATTTCTAGACCTTTCTAAAGCCTTTGACACTGTCTCACACTCTCTTCTTACCAAATTGACTAAGCTTAACTTCTCAAAACAAAAACTTGAAACACTTCCAAAAACACAAACAGTCACATAAACATGGAACAAAAATGGATTCCAGGCCGAAAAAATGAAAAATATGCCAAAATGTTGAATAAAATCTTTAACTGGTGCTTCCCGGTACCCTAGTTTCCATGTTTATGTGACTAATCTTAACTTCTTCCCTGCTACTGACACATGGTTTTCCAGCTATCTCTCTGATCAATTACAATCAGTGAAATGGCTCTCGGCACTCTCCCCTTCCCACCCCATAAAAATGGCCATTCCCCAAGGATCCATATTGGGTCCACTGCTATTTAATATCTTCACCAATCTATTCTACACCTCTTGCCCTCAGTCATCTCTTGTGCAATATGCTGATAATTCTACTGTGATTACTATCTCTGACTCTCCCTTTGGTGTAATTGCTACTACTCAAGCAGCCTTTACATCAGTAGGAACCTGGCTTACCAACTAATCCTAAATCCCCCAAAAAACCCAAACTCCTACTCTTTCTCCCTAAAACTTTTTGCCCATCTTAAATCTACCTTTACTATACTGTCTCTCAATAACACTCAGTACCTGAACCTAGCTACAAACTCTTAGGTGTTACAATAGATGATTAACTTAAATTTGACTTACACATTAATAACTGCATCAGGAAGATCCCTCAGAAATTAGGCCTCCTATACAGAAATAGAAAGTTTCTCACTTGCAAAGCTAAAGTAACTCTATCTCACACCTATATCCTACCCAGTCTTCTATATGGTTCTCAAATACTCACAAACCTTAACACTACACTCCTAACAAAACTTAACTCAGCCTATAATAAAGTAACCAGATTGTCTGCTCAAAATACTTATAAAACTCATCACTGTGTCTCACTTATGTACCTAAACCTGCTTCTGCTCTCTCAGCTTCAGATTATACACTCTATAATATATCAATCGCTCTAATGTCCTAACCTATCCTCTCTTATATCCCACTATTCTCCAACTACATTACTCCATAGATCAGACCAAGACTTGCTACTTATCTACAAACCCAGGACAAAAATGGGAAGCAACCTATATAGCTACCATCCTACCATTGCATGGAATAAGATTCAACTTCAAATTAGATTAATAAATCAACCTAAACAATTCAAAGCAGCCACCAAAGAACATTTAAAAACACTCTGGTCATGCCACTGTTCCCATCCACCATAAACTGATTCCCTCCACCTTGCTCACTATTTGATCACTTATCCTAACTTATAACTTATACTCTCTTACGGTCTCAACACTTCTATTCCTCCTGGACTGGCTACCTGCATTCTCTCAAACTCTAACTCCTTATTATTCAGCATAACCTCTATCCCTACATACCTTCTTTGTAAATCATCATCTCAAATTAACCAATGTCTGTTTTGAAGATATACCTAAGACTGTAAGAACATCTTTTTGACTTATAAATACTTAGTAAATACCTGCTATAATATCTCTGCCATCACATCTTGACTGTGCCTCTGTAATTGTTTTACTGTATTGTGTAACAAATGTATTACTGCATTGTATAATGTTTTCTGGAACTTTTCTCCTCTGGCCTCTGCTGAAAAAGGGCTATTTTCAGCTCAGTTAGACTACTCCCGGTCAACAAATGTAAAATAAATAAATAAAATAATTGTGTCTTTCCCGTGACTATATTCTTTGAGGAATTAGTTTTGAGTTTATATCTCTTATGGAGGTCAAAATGTTCAAGGCATGCATGTTTCTGATCTGTTGGTGCTTTTAGTGTTATGTATGTCTCCTTACAAAATCTGAATAAGCTCTTTATTATCTTTTGAGAAGATTGTAGAGTAAGATCCCCGGTTATGCCCTGATCCATATATGTGAATATATGGCCTATTAAGCAATGCAATACCATGCTTGCTTTAGCTGTTATAGAACCCATCAGATGAGACAGATTATACAATAAAACTGCCCAAATTTTTACTTAGTTTTCACCTAAAGAGTGAACCAAACACAGTACAACCATAGCTCTCAACCTCTTTGCCCAAAAAATCTGGACAAAGCCAAAAATAATGGGGAGGATAAATCCCTAAAAATAGGGATACATTTTAAATATTGCTCTTATAAACTTAAAAAGCTAGAATAAAAGGCATTGTGCTACCATGCATTTTCTGAAGGATATGAAGTCTGAAATTCAAATGCCTGTCATTATTTATTAAACTCAGTCCTCAGAAATTTGCCACAAAAATCTAGAAAATCACAAATTTTATGAGGAACAGACCAAAAATATGAGGTAAAAATCTGGACATCCTGTGAAAATCTGGACAGTTGAGAGATATGGGTTCAGCTTGTCAAAGAAAGGAATATGACTCAATAAAAACTCAGCTGGTGTGATTTAGCACTTCCATCTTGCTACAAATAAAGACTTCATCAGAATTAATTTTGTTCTATGAAGAGAGAGATGCTCTGTTTGTTTGAATGGGTGAGCTAGCTTATCCAAAGTGATCCCCTTTCAAGCAGTGGACCCTACTGCTCCTGAAACTTTCTTAGGATATTTTGAAAGAAATTATATTTATGGATCTATTCCTATATTGTGTGTGAGTCTGCATAAATGTATAATTTGCTTATTGCATCTTTCACCTGCATCATAAAACTATGTGTGTGCATGGGGGGGCCTTCCATACCATATCCCTGAAAGGGTGTGAAGATGTATAATTCAATTACTATAACTTTCAGTCATATCACTGATCATGGGTGTATGATGTGGTGGGGGTTCTTCCATATTGTATGGCATTTATCATTATTTTAACTAATAGTCTGAGGTGTCTTAATAGGTATATAAAAAGTACACCTTAGAACATATTAGGCTGTGATGTGACAGTGCAGGTGGGAGAGCCTTTATATTGCAGTTTAAATCTACAGCATTTAAACCAAAAAATAGGCTGTATGTATAGTCAAACCTCTCTTAGTGAGACTCAGATGTAAAGTCTGCTGCATTTATGATATTATGGCAGAAAACACCTGCTAGTCAGGCTAATCTCAGCATATGTGTTAGCCTCCTCTGCTAACTGCTGTTTATTTACATTTGGATTTCTATACCAATCTTTGGTCAAATGAGTACTGCAAGTCACCAGCTGCCCCTCTAACATACATTTTGTAGAAGCTATTTATTTATATTGAACCATACAGATGTTATTGTAATCAATACATTAAAGAGTGTAAATGTAATCAGAATAGTATAAGACACAGAAAAAGAACAATAACTTGCACCTTAACAACATGATATATGGAATAAAGGAGGTGGATAATTCTACTTATAAAACCTACTGTCAAAGCAAGTCATTGACAATAAACTAACATTTATAAAAAAAGAATATCATAGAACATTTTAAAGAGTATAAAAACTTGTTAGACTTCACTCTTAAAAAAAAAAAAACTTTCATGAGACTATCCAGAACTAGTAACACAAAACATGAATATTCTTGTGACAATCTATGATTTTTAAAACTTGCCCACACTTTCACCTCATTTAAGCAGAGCTGAGTAATAAAATATTTTGGAAACAGTCAAAAACAGGATTATCCCCACCTAGAATATATGTTCTAAGGACCGAAGAAACAGCATCCTGAATAAGTGCATATATACGTAGTTGATCTATATGTATATCATCCACCTCTGGGGAGTTCCATTTCTGGGGAGTTCCATTTCTAACAATGGCTAGAGGTTACCTTTGTCTTGTTAATGATCTCAGTGAGAGTGTTGCTAGTGATGTGATAACTTATAAAACATAAGGGCCTACACAGGACTCTCAGTTATACTTTTCCAAGATGTCAAGACCAAATCACAATGAGCCTTTGGAATTTCATTATTTGTAATTTTTTTGCTATTTCACCATTTTAAGAAGTTATGCATCTTAAAACATTTCCTTGTTTCACAAGCTTAACAGATAGATTAGATAACTGAATGGATTAAAAAGACTATACCTAATTAATAATATAAAAGCTCCACAGTAACAATCTTCTAAAGAAATTAAGACATAGTTTGCCTGGAAATATTTGCTAACCAAAATAATTGCTCCTTTTTTTCCCCATACAGATAGTTAGATACAACAACAAAATGGTTATTTAGCTTTGGAATGTTCATCTTACCTACATTCTGCCTTAAGTAGGAGAGCTGGTGTTTTATCTACTATATGAAATCTGAAGACTTCTAAAAATCAACAGATTTGCCTCCGTGTATGTTTGATTTGTTATACCGCTCTGTATTTCACGGAAGCAATGCTTGCAGTAAAAAATAGCACTTCTTTTTACTTGGATGGAATTCACTTTCATTAAAGATTTTGAAAATATCTAGACCATTTATAGTGCTCTCCTGATATTCTCACACTCTCACAAGAGATTCACTGGCACTACAGTCTCATAAAACAAGAATCCACTCATCATGTGACACCTTCATCTTACTCTAGAAACATCAATACACAATAAAAATCTGGTAGACATGCTACAAAATATATAAAGCTATCAACACATTACATTCATTCTACAACATTGTTCAACAAAAGAAGCTTCAGGTTTCAATAGTGCGTCACCAAATGAGCAATGTATGTGGGCAAGAAGGAGGATTTGAGACTAACATGAACAAACTGACTGATCTTCTGTAGAACTCTTTTTCCAAGGCCAGGTTCTATGTTCTCATGGAGGATGATATTGGAAATGTTTGTGGCTTCCTTGAAGCTACCAACAGATTCTCAAAACAAATGGGTGCAGTACTAAATATAAAACGTACTCTCACTATCTGTGAGGATCCATACTCTGTGACTGTTGCTTACCAAAGTGCATGAGTCATACCAGTACCAGTATCTAGGTAGTCTGTCATTAGAACCTCCCTTTATGAAACCATTAAATTATGTGAAAAAAAAAACATTTATTTTTCTTTGATTCAGTTCTCATTTTCCATTTAGACCACTACTATAAATTTTTAAGCCAGCTGTTAATGACTCTAGGAGAATAGGTGGCCTGTAGACCTCTACATTGACTGTAGAATGAATGTTCTCCAGCAGAGTGTTAATCTACAGGGAATGCCCACTGAAAAATGAGTCCACCACTTCACGGCAGCATATCAAGCTGCCATGGAGTTCAGACTGAAAGTAAACCAATGACTGCTCACTAAGCAGCACTTTTGCTGTTTAGTGAGTGTAAAGATAAATGAAAGAGAAAACTGTGTATGCATGTGTGTTTATGTTTGCAGTGTGTGAGTGTATGCATGCATGCAGGCAGAATTATGTGTGTGTCTATGTGTTTGAGTGAGAGAGAGAGAGTGTGAAGAGTGAAAGCAATCAAGCACTGACAGCAGAAGTTTGCTTACCTCTTGACCTCTTGGTTCATAACATCCGGATAAAGCATACAGATAAAGGGGGAATAAGTGATCCAAATAGGAACATATTATAAATATTGCTGTAATAATATCACAAAGTTGCTTAAATAAATGGATTTGTGTGGTCCCTATCAGTTCAGTGAAAACTCAATTCATCAAACAGCAGTTTCAGTGCAATTGCATTGAACATGCCATTTGTCGTACTGTTCATACTGAGATAGTGGTACAGTGAGGATCAGGAAATTTGTCCCTTCCCCACTGTAGTGTGATCTCGGAGTTGGTATATAGCCCCCCCACATGAGGGGAATTCAATGAATGGTATTTCTGATGAAATGCCATTCACTGACTTGACCGTTCAATGAAGTGACATAGACCCAATTTGTGTTAGCGTGCATTTTCTGAAGGCCAAGTGTGTGTGTGTAAATGTGAGATTAAGCAACCACTGACAGCAGCAGTAAAGAGGTTTGCATATCTCTCAACCTATTAGCTCAAGAAATCTGGATAAAGCCTAAAATAAAGTGGAAACAAAGGCTCAAATATGAAAAGATTTTAAATATTGCTCATATAAAATTACAACATTGCTTAAACAACAGGATTTGTATTAGCATGAATTTTCTAAAGGAAATAAAGTCTGAAACTGACATGTGCATCATTATTTAGTGACTTCAGTTCCCTATGACAATCACCAAACCACACATATAAGGAGTAAGAGACCAAAAATAAAGTAAATATCTGGATATATTTTGAAAATATTACATTTGCATGGAAAATGCTTCCTTAAACACCATTTACATATGTTACTGCAAGTTTGAAACATTAGGTGGAGGAACTATTTTACATCAAAAATATAAAAAAGAAAGTATAGCAATTAAAATAAACAAATAAGTAAAACACAACAATTTGACAGTCAGCCCATTTTCTAAACACAATAATGCCCCCCAGGGTGTGCATTTCCGTGTAAATAATGCCCCTCCAGGGCTATAGAAGCCCTCCTACTGCAGCATCAAGCCTCCTAACACCCTTGGGCAGGCATTATTTACACAGTAACACACACCCTGTCGGGCATTATTGTTTGCTTAAAATGGTCAGTTCCACTCCCATGTTTCAATGCATTCAGTCATTCAGAAAATGTACTTTATAGCAACAGGAATTCAAATAAATTAGGTCTGGTTTTCATGTTTTAAATGCTTTCCTTAGTTTAAACAGATCATTAAACTGTGACCAGAAAGTGTGCATATATTGAAGGCATGGTACCCATTTAATAACATTTCAGAGACATCACTGAAATTAATTTTTCTTGATGAGATGCTAAACAATTTTCATAAAGGTAGTTTGTGGTTTTAAGTCATATCTTTTAATTTTTATTCAAAGTAGTGAAATACAGTTTTTTTCTTTTGCCTTTTTGCCTTAAGATTTACTGTGGTCTAGCATTTTAAATGCACTTTGAAGAACATTACCTTGTCCAAAAGTTTAATCAAATCCTGTGGCATTTATAAGATTTATGTGAGGAAATGGGGGATAGGAAATTCTTTTGCAGTACTAACCCTGATGACTAACAGCAGGCCTCTATCATTCAACTTTTCTTATAACTTGGAAATAGTGGGAAACACAATTGCTCAAATAGAGTAATGTGGGATACTTATGAGCGAACATATGATTTGATTTTTTTACCTTTGAAATGCATATATATAATCAATGTTTCACCATGTTTAATCTTTCTTTAGTAGCGCAGATTTGGATGCTTTCATATTTCATTTACGTTAATTCTGCATTCTTGAGCCAAACGCCTGTTGTTTGCCATAGTATACCTCTGGTCAAGCCTAAAAACATACATATTAGCAAGATGTGTGTACATATGTGTGTGTTTAAATGTACTAAGGATAAACACACACACACACACACACACACACACACACACACACACACACACACACACACACACACACACACACACACACACACACATGTTGTATGGATGCAGGCATCTGATTATGTTTGTTGGATTTTGCAGTTACTGTTTTCTACTGGGAATACCGAAGAGTCTGTCAGATCAATACAAAAGGTTAGCTCACACAATACTCAGCTGTGGCTGTTGTTTCAGCCCAGACTTTTTTTTATTTTCTGAGAAACTGAAATCAATGAAATGATATCTGACAGAACAGATGGAGATCCTGCTCAAACATATAGCCTAACAAAATGCAGGTGTTGGGAGTCATAAAATGTTAACAGACTATGTGACTGCTGCTGCTAGAATAAGATATAAATGCTCATTTGTGCTGGAAGAAATCCGTCAGTGAATGCACTAGATATTTGGATTAGTTTTGCAGACTTATATGGCAGACTACACTTATTATTCACTTTCTTTATTATTACTAGTCTATACATGACTTTGTTGAGTCATAAGCAGTTTAAAAAATAAACTAAGAAGACATCTGCTTGTATCTGCTAAATGAATGTGTTTTCCTGAGAGTTTTCACAACACATCTAAGTAATATATAAAAATCTACTGGATACCTGCATGTGGGTACAATTCAGATTAACATTTGAGTTTTTACTGCAATTGCTTTTAAATATGGTGCCACTGCTTGAAATTGATCCAGAGACTGACTTGAAACTGTTCCATTTCTCCATTTCTCTTACCTTGTAAAGCAATCAAATGGGCAAAAACCTTTACACTGCTCAGTTTTCTAAACCTGTTGCTGTGTGATTGTATAAAGAGAAGCAGACACTCATGCTTACTGTACAGTTGGTTATTTGTATGCAAGGGAAGATGGGACTGCATTTTGCATGCAGTCTTCCTATAGTTAGTTTAAAAATGCATATATTTGATTTATATTTCTAACTTCATGATGGAAAAATGCAGTAAAGGTGTCAGTAGCCTTGCATTAAGAAATGATTTAAAGCATGCCATCTTTACCTTTCCAAGGAATTATAGGTCAGAACCATAGAGATAATATATGCAGTTTCTGCTAACCTACTGGAAGTTTGAGAGTTTTCAAGAAGTAGCAACAAACTGCAAAAGTCACTGTAACGCCCGTGCCCTGGTCCAGCAATCAAGGAACCTCAATCCTCACCACTAACACCAGTGAAGGACATCTCATATAGGAGTAAAGGATAACAAATACACATAGTAAAGTGCAATTTCCCTTAAGAGCACACAGAGATCACAGTCAGCCCGGGGTTGGTCACTCCCTTGCTCTCCAGGTCCCCAATAAGACTACCCACTGGCACAGCTTTAGGGTTCAAATCTCAGCCAGCTGGGCAAGCTGAAACCTCCCTATCTTTCCAACCAGTGCTTCATGTCCCTCTCCAAGTGGCTGACACACACACACACTTTGAGATAAGGGTTTATACAACCACAGGGAAGGTTGGCACAGGCTCCCCAGCTGTGCCCCTTTTACCCAGACTATACAGTAGAAATCACTGCCACCATCCAGCTAATAATTATCAGCTACTAAAAGGCCCTTAAAAGGGTGCCCAATAATTACTGTGCAATATTATTATCCAATTGGTAGTATAGCCCACAGCTAAAGCTATTGGAGTGGCTTTGTACAATTTTACCAAGGGCATACAAGTACTCTAAAGAGCTTAAATTATCTCTACAAAAACAGCCACAGTTGAACAGGTCTAAAAATATTTAATAACAAATAGTCAGAACATAATCAATACTTTTTACTACACAGTGCTAGTCAATTGTTCAGAGATCACAGAGAAATACTTAAAATAATTCAGTAGTACAATTCTGACATCACAGAAAAACACAGTCTAATATTTCTAAGAGAAAACACAAGTCTAAGATAACTTACATATAGAACACAGGCAGAGTGCTGATGAGTTGGATGGTCAAGACAAAAATGCTTAATGCCCACTGATTCTCTCTGTTTTTAAAATCACATTCCTGGTTCCCATTACATCATTCTTCACACTTCCCTGGGTTCCCAGGCTAACATAAACTACATTTACATTCTTAACATCTCCTTCTGTTAT
>NC_056725.1:1499437074-1499624574 GCF_019279795.1 Protopterus annectens | reverse complement strand
AAGCATGATAGTATGCGAGTAAAGCCATCGCTAAGGAGAGGCCTGAGATGAATGCTATTATTATTATTACTACTGAACATTCTGAGGAAGTTCAGCAGTCGGATGTGGTTTTGTAGAAACACATCGACTGTAACAAGCTACGAGAATAAATTAGCCAGGTAAGAAACTCCAGAAATTTGTCATTATTTTTTTTGCTACCTCACCCTTCATATTCTCACAACCATTAAGTGCAGTCTCACTGACCTATTTGCCAGTACGTCTGGGCATCATAGAATATTGGGCATGAGCAGTGTGACTGAGTACTGTGATGAGGCAGAAGATTTTACCACATTTCCGATTTCCGAATGGCCCTGCTTTTTAGTGGCTTGATCTTCTTGTTACTGACCACAGCACTTCTCAAATCTCCTGGGATCTGTAAAGTCTTTCACTTACAAAAATATATTTTATTTTTTTAAAGTTTGTTAACCAATGTAGAGCATGGAGACACTTAGACCATTTTCAGGCTCAACATGAAGGAAAAACAGCCAAAGAAAACAAAATCTTTAATACAACATTGATAATGTAAGAATAAACATATACAGAGGTATAAGTCAGGATGGCATTTAGCATAAATTAATGTCATACAAGAATGCAGTCAGTAAAATCAGTAAGAAGAGTACCTGTACAATGTTATAACACTGTATAGTATAATGTTACTATGGAGAAAAAATAAACAAAAATTATTTACAGTATGTACTGTTGCATACCTCCCAACTGCCCATATTTTTGCAGAATGTCCAGATTTTTGACTTATATTTTTGATCTGTTACTAGAAAAACTTGTGGCTTTCTAGCAAATCATTTTTGCATTGACGTTACTAAATAGTGACATACATATGAGTTTCAGAATTTATATCCTTCAAAAATGCATGCCAGCACAAATGCTGCTATTCTAGCAACTTTCTAAGTTTACATGAGCAATATTAAAAATCTGTCCCTATTTTGTGGGCCATTGTCCCCCCATTTTTAGGATTTCTCAAGATATCTTGCATCAAGAGTTTGAGAGAGAGGTATGACTGTTACTGCGCATGGGACATGAAGGCGAGTGAAGCATAAGTTTTTTGGAATATTACACCCGAATGTCATCATACATGCCTCATACAGTACAGCAGCAGTATTAATGTTTTTTTTCTTTGTTTGGGGGGCTTTTTGCAGAAATAAATATTGCTTTGTGTGTGAGTATCAACTGTTATTAAATGTCGAGTACTTTGAGGTGATAAGATGTGCCAGATTATTTACATGGGCAGGCATTATACATCATGGTTGTGTAAATTGTCATACATATGACTGTTTTACTTTTTTCTAAACATATTTAACTTTGAGCATATCTGAGTCTATCCACAAATTCCTGTGGTATTCTGGGGACTGCTGATAATTGCTTTAGACTTTGCCTCTGTAACCAGCATGTTCGCGTGAACCTGAGGCCATGTTCACGAGATGCCACTAGTGGTTTGCATGCATAAGTAACCATACATGTTCACATATTACTGTGATTCAAAGTGGTAAATTAAAAAGGCCCAATTTGCTTATAAAACACATCAATGGACCTGAATTTACATGAAAAGAGTTTAACACCACATTAACTTTTGATTAGTCGAGTTAGGTAGCAAACATTTAGGAAACCTCAAACTTTTTAAAGTAAGAAAAAATAGCAGAAATATTGTAAATTAATATGAAACGATTGAAATAATAGAAATATTGTAAATTAATATGAAATGCTTGAAATTATGTAAATTAGTGAGTTCACTTCAAATTTTTTTTATTTTACTGGTATGATGGGCATATTACATGGCTTTAATGAGTACTCTAAGTTTTTACCTGTAAATAGAAAATCATGACAGCAGTAGCATAAATGATTAGTGATCACTGAGAAAATCATTTAGCCTTGATGTCTTTAAGTGATTTGCATACACATGCTTGAAATGCAGTGTTTTAATTGGAAGTACTAAAGTGGTCAGGGTGTGTTGTTGGCTGAACATACATGTGCCTTTACTTGTTAATTTCTGAGTGCTGCTGAGGAATTAAAAATGACTGTATTATGAATACACGACAATGCCAGGCACTAGGGGAGGGATGAATCTGTTAAAGTGATTGCTTTACTGTTCTGACTATATTTATGATACTGGAAAAATTACTATAGCACATTTTTACTTGACTGGACTGAGATTTTATATGTGTGTATATAAATATGGAGTGTGTGTCACTTAATGTTTTTCATAGGAGGATAGCAGGTGCCTTTTCATTGTAGTGTTGACTGACTGATGACTATATGAAAAGTTTTTAGAGTATGCCTGTGGCATATTGGATCATGTATAGTAATGATGCAAAATAATGGATTCAAGGCAGAGAAAGGACAATTTTGGCTATGAAGAAAACTGCATCCTCATGGCAGCCATTATAACATATGGTAAACATCTGTTTGGTAAAGGGAAGACAAAACAAGCTTAGAGAAGAAAAGCCTAGAATCAAGTTGCCATGGACATTAATGTAGTCATTGGAAGAAATCACACATTAACACAGTGCAAGAAGATGGCAAATGATATGGTAGGATATGCCATAAGCAAGGCGAGACAGAATGCAATTGCACATGCTAGTACTTGGGGGGACCTCCAACAATTACCATATTAACACTAGATGAGAAATACCTCCTACCCATCCATGGGGATGACTATGACACAGAAGATGAAGGAATGATAATAATTAGAGGTGGTGTGGGCACTAGCTATTACCAATGTCTTCAGCAGCAACAGATGCCCACTCAGGAAGGTTGGTTTAAAAGCAGCCACATATATTTATATAGAGAACTGAATGCTGACATGGAATGATTACATTAAACACATGATACTATTAATAGGTGAAATGTCTACATCTACAGACAATGACAATGAGGGCAGTATGCATGGTAAGTGTTTTCCACACCTCCTTAATAAGCATACAGTAGTGTATGCTATTTCTTTATTAGTAATGTTTTCAAATATTTTTTACAGGGTCAGAAGCAAAAACAAATAGATCCACTATGCAAATAAATTTGTAGAATATCAGCAGCAGAATGTCTGCTGAAAAAGAAGATGATAACGTACTCATTTTAAGAAACATCCTGCAGCCTGAGGAATGTTGCACACAGTTCCCAAATTTAATGTCAGGATCTTACAGCCCACAGCAGGTTAGTAACTCTTCAGGAAGTGACAGTGTTTCACAAAATCAAATGCATGCTGATATTACACTGTTATATAGGGAAATACACCATGCACCTCTACAACAGTATTTCCAAACCCAGATGAGCAGGTGTTCAGGGATGGCAGTGCCCACAGTGACACCTTTACAAAGGGGAGGTGTGGGAATGTGTTACAGCTACTCAATGAAACATGTAAAGCACTGGTTGCCATGCAGCAAATGTGTCATGACATTGTTAAGGCTCATAGCACTGCTACAGAGAGACAGAGCCCTGCATGAGCATTTCCAGTACTGTATGGAATTAGCAGACAGTACAGATAATGCCATGGCCACAGATTATGCTTTTTAATACTATACAGTGGTGGATTCTGAAAGGGTTATTCACTACAGATTTAGAAATTTTGTTATAGCATTGTTCAAGTTTTGATTTTGTAATGCCTGAAGGTTAGTAAGAATCTGTAGTATTGTGGCACATCAATGCCCATGTCCACTCCATTCATACAGTACCAAGGACCTACCAGACTCATGTAGGAATCAGTCTTACAGGGGGAAGAGGACAGCATACCATCCAGACACATGGGGCAGACCGCATGAGACTACATGTGCTTTTCAAAAAAGTAATGCAATTAGTTGGGGAGAACAAGCACAATAGATTGGCATTCATCTAGACCTAGCAGAACTTCTCAACTGAGGTCCCAGTTGTTATCCCGCAGCATTGTCATTTTAGTGTCTGCAGGATCAGTTGCATCAAGGAGGTCATGACATTAGACCAACTCACAATCCAGCTCTCAGTCCCTCTTCAAAAGTCACCTGCACCATCACTTAACTGATCTTTAGGAGATGTATATGACACATTTGACCTTGATCTACTATGAATCATGTGTGCCAGTTATGTTACTTACAATTTGACCTTCACAAACACAGGTCAATTAAATTAATGAAAAGGGGGGGCATAGTTAGGTACTTTTCAAATGTATGCATTTCATTGCTGTGATGATAATGCCTAAAACCTCATGGAACTGTAGAAAGAAAGCTGTATGTTATTACTTAAGATTGCATTCATTAGCAACATTAATATTCAATACATTGCCATTCTAACAGACGGCAATTGCCTTCAACTTAAAAGAAGAGCTACACAAGTGTTCCTGGAAACATTAATGGGAAAATTACACATTTAAATGAGTATCCTGCCATGTAATCAAATACTGCTGACATTTAACCCTTACCACTGCACAAATGATGTTTTTTTTTATGTCTCTGAGGCCACAAATTATTGTGCATGACAAAAAAAATAATAATTTTGTGTGCAGTATCTCAAGAGACATACTTCAAACTGAGAAATCATTGCAGAAATGCAAGGTATGAAATCATGTTAAATACTGAATTAACACTTATTACTAATCGAACCACTGGAGGATGTTCAGTATGTGCATTACTTAGGTAAAGCTCTTTACTATAACTTATTCTGACAAACAGTTAAAAATGTGATTATTTCCTATATGATGCATCATCAGTGAACAGCAGACAGTGAGTACTCAGGTGTGACTTTTACAAACAATAATCTGAATGCTTGTTCGGAAATAAAAAAAAAAGGGAAGGATTGATAGATTGAGAGATGAACAGTGACAGTAGACAGTGCACTATATAGTACACTCACAGATATCACTGCATGCATCAGTTATACTCACTGTATGCATCAATTATACACTTTTCTAAATATCCTTAATAGCCTTGCAACTCTTATAAGGAAGAGACTGAAAACAAATATTGCAATTTGACTATACAAAAAGAGTAGAGTTCTAATGCAGGATAGAGAAAAAGCATGGAAAGAATGGCAAACATATAAAATACCTCAATATCTTGAAAACCTCAGAATGCTTTGCACTCATACTGAAAATCAAATAAATGACAACACAAACTATACTATTATAACTTTCAGAACAATACTAAACACAACCCTAAAATATTTTGGACATCCATTAAAGAAATCTTACATTCTGGCCAGAAATTCAACCTAAACCCCTCTCCCAATAACTCACCACTCGAAACTGCAATATAGTTCAGTTCTTATATTACTGATAGTATAGCATGTCTAAACAAGGATTCCTCCACATCTAATCCCAACCCTGCCCAACAGTCACACATTGCCACATCCACTTTTACCTTCAGATCTCTTCCCAAACCCTAAATAAAACTACTCTTAAACAAATGTAAACCATGCTCTTCTTCAGCTGATGACCTTCCAAGTGTATACCTAAAAATAGCAGCCAATAACATTGCTTGTACTGTCTCAATTCTTATAAATAGATCAGTCCAGGAATACCGTGTTCCCTCTCTCTGGAAAATGTCACAAACTATCCCTCTGCACAAAGGAGGAAATTCAACAGACAATAACTTTAGACCTATAGCAATCTTATCGCTCCTCACTAAAATACTTGAAAAATGTATTCAAAACCTGGAAGAACTTCTATCCTCTACACCACATGGCTTTCTTCCTTCCCATAGTACTAGTGCTACCCTAACCTATATAGACAATGTCAGTAAAGCTAGAGATAATGGAAACTAGTCTCTTCCTTATTTTTAGACTTGTCAAAAGCCTTCGATACAGTTTGTTGCAGCAAACTTCCACTTCAAATGTCCTCACTAGGTCTCTCTCAAGCTACCTGTTCAATAGGTATCAGTCCATAAAATAGCACTCCATACTCTCTCCTTACCTCCCAGTCACCATCGGTGTACCAAAAGGCTTTTGCTTCTTCCTTAGTTCCTGGGGCATTGAACTCATCCCTCTCAAATGTCCAGATTTTTGCCTCATACATTTGGTTTGTTCTTCATAAAATATGTGGTATTCTGGCAAAGTACATTGGACTGAAGTCACAAAGTTATGACATACATTTGCGTTTCACACATATATCCTTCAGAAAATGCATGCTAAGACAAATCCTGCCATTCTAGGAGCTTTCTAAAATTATAAGAGCAATATTTAAAATCTATCCCTATTTTATGGGTCACTTTCCCCCATTATTATAGGCTTTGACCAGATTTCTGATAAGAGGTTGAGAGGTATGCTTGAACTCAGTCCTTTTGGACTCTACTGCAACTGCACAATGAGGATTTGCAAATATTCCATGCATACTCATCTGCTAGACATATTCAAGGCTTCTGCATTACAGGTTTAGATTCCCTGGGTCTGTTCAGTCATTGTCTAGGCTTTCTGAACCAAACCACCATCAGAAAGTGACTGCATGAGTACACTGACCTATGGTATCATGGTTAATGAACTGATTATAAACTTAGTCATAGACTTCTAGCACGCGGTGCTCTATTACAAATAAATCTACAAGGGGCTCAATTTTCCAATTTGGTATTTGTCATAATTAATCCATGACTAGCTCAAAAGAATAACAGTAATGTCCTCCATTCAGTTTTAAGTGAAGCAAGCTATGTCTCCTATCTATACCACTCCAGTATCATCATAAACTCCTACTGATCTTTTCCAGGAAAGATGCAGAGTTTTGTGGTTGTTTCTTATCAGTGATACCCTCCGAAGTAAAGTATGGTTGGGGTAAAGGGCAGCTTCCCAGGGTGCAATGAGTCAGGGGGCATAGTCAGCAGATACTAATTGGGTAAATGTGCAGTAATGGCATTCAGTTTCTGAATGCTGGCATCACATTTTCAGTCAAGGCTGAAGCATTGTTGCTACAGAACTCCATGTGTGGTATCAGAATATAGCAAGCAACTTGGAGATCTTTGTGTGTCAGAAATGAAATGATAACCTTGTATATGTTTTATATAGTTTTATACAGAATAATGTCTGGAGGGATGCTTGGATAAGAGATTACTATTTACTCCTTTTACCTTTACTGATACACTGTGTATTATTGCAGGAATATAAGTGTATTACCTCACAGTTAACAGTTGCTAAGGAAATAATAAACCAAACTATGATGCATTAAACTAGATTTCAGACCATACCTTGAAGATGAAATAAAGCATATCCTGAAGTGGGTTACTGCAGTAGCAGAAAAATATGGTTTACAAAAGAAAACAGTAAGCATGTTTGTGCATGTGTGTGTGTGTGCATGTGTGTTTGTGTGTGTGTTTGCGTGTACAGGCATGTCTTGAACAGAATTCTCAGTTCCCTTTTCTTTACTCCAGGACCTGTGGTCTGCCTCAGCCACAAGGAACACAAAAGCATACATCTACACCCTAACCCTGATATTCCCTTATGTGTCATGAAACAGTTTGTTTGTCTTCACGTCTCTCAGCACATTCTCTTGAGACTTTGGTTTCTTAGTTTATTAGTAGGTTTTGCCACTCCCTCCCCACCACATTCTAAGTGATCACTTTCCACTTCTCATCTCATTCTCATCTAGCTTGCACCTTTTTTTCTTCTCAAACTTCCATCCCAAGTCCTTGCCTGGGCTTGACCTCTGGCCCCTTTTAAGCATCTCTCAACCCAGCCTAATATCACACCATTGTCAAGCATCCTCTTAAAAATAGTAACACATTGTCTAAGGTTATGCATAACATGAAGGCGTTATGTACCAGAACATTGTTAAACCTTGGCGTTCTGTAGGGTTGGACACTATTCATCATGTACAGTGCAACTAATACTAGGGCATCAGCATCTGCTCTTTAGTAGTTTATTGTAGCTCAGATAAAGAAGCTCAGTTATATACCTTATTCAGAATTCTATCATGCTGCAATATTTTTTCACATTAAGGCAGTCATCTACATATATGGCATCAGTATCAGGAACCATGGGTGGAGTTGGATGGTGCACCAGCTAGACTTCCAAACTGAAGCTGCAATGATATATAGTGTCTGTCAGTATAAAAGATTATTCCAAGGGGATGTGGTTGGTGTAGGTAAAGTGCATATGCAAGTGTAGGTATGCCTGTACATTCATATATACTTATTTATGATAATAGTCATAACATTTACAAACTGCAGACTTAACCATGTCCCTACAACATGTCTACACAGTTCTTTAGGAACAGTCAGTACAACTGCTTGTTATTGAACAAACTTGCAAAAGGTTGAGAGTATTCTTGGAAGGGCTACAAACATGTATGGACATGTATGGACATCCCAAACTTCCAAGTAGTATTAAAATGAGTCTAACATAGTTTGTTCAAACCTGCACCCACAGATTCCCAAATGTGTCACCTACTTTGCATATTAGCAGTAGAATGTCATGAATGTGTTTGGTCAACAAGGAGACAGTGGGCAGCATGTGGTGAGTTTCTACCCCCCCTAAATTGTGGGATGATTGCTCCATGGCTTCTCCCATTGGAAAGCCCTGTTCGGTATATATCAAGTGCCTTTCACAAATTGCTAAGTATTTTCTTTTAAAACTGAAGTCTGCAATCTTTTCAAATACTGCAGTATAAACAAATTGGCATTTTTTTTTATGTGAATTCAAGATGCAGTTAAAGCTTGTAAAAGAGTCTACGGTGCAAATTCAATAAAGCTTACACAGTCATTTTTTCTATGTTCACATCACTGTGTGATGTAAACATGGGTGCAGTGAGTTTCAGATTAAGTAAAGTCTGTGTAGCAGAGCCCAATCACTCGCATTCACGTGCATCAATGAAAAGTTTTGTGGGATGCAAATTTTAGCATAAGTAACTGAATTTTATGCTAATGAAGCAAACTGCAATGGTGGAGTGCCCAACAACCTTATATACAACTGTGTAGGCTCCATATCTGTGGTGGAAGTGAACTCTGAAATGTTTCATGTACAGGAACCTACACAGATGCAAGGGCATGTAGAAGTCATGAAATATGGAGAGAATGCCCATGAAGAGCTAAAAACACAAATTTAATGGCAGACTATGTCCAAAAGAAACAGGGTGGTGTGTCAGATCCCTATAAATTGTATCATTTTTATTTTTGTACAATTTTGTGCAGTGCACAGCAATGAGCAAAACATTTGAAAATGAATAGTACTTCCTCCTTTTCAATTTAGGGGTTGCCACAGTGGATAACCTGTCCACTCATGATTGGCAGTGGAGTTTTACAGTGTTGAGTTGTCAGCCTGGCACCCAATCTTACACACACACACACACACACACACACACACACACACACACACACACACACATGCCTAAGGCCAATTTAGAGTGTCCAATCCACCTACAGTGTGTGTTTGGGAGGAAACCGGAGCACCCAGAGGAAACCCACGCGACCACAGGTAGGACATGCAGACTCCGCAGAGAAGGCACCCCAAAAGAGGATCAAACCAGAGACCATCTTGCTATGAGAAGGCAACGCTAACCGCTGCACCACAGTGACCACCCTTGAAAATGAATAGTACAAATGTAATTTAAAACATGGGTATGATGTATTGCCACAACAGATACAGTACTACTCTGCATTGTGTCTTTAACTCCTTGCTCCTCTGCAGTTGCCCAGCATACACAGCTACTATCCATGTAGTTTCCAGGCTGTCAGCATGGTTATTATGTAAATGATGTAAAAAAGCAGTACTTTCCATGGATGCTGATGACATTGGGGGGGGAGGTGTCAGTTAACATTATTGTTATTTTATGGGGCCTTTTGCCCAAGTGTGTGCAGTGGGCCACTTCTCGCAAATGGCAATGATTATGCAATCCTTATTTGTATAAACAGACCACCTTTTACCAAACATGAGCTAGACATCCAAAAATAGAAACCAGATGCAGTCAATCAATATTATTGAGAACTTCTGGGCATTGAACAAACCCAGTAAGTGGGGCTGCACTCTACTAATTCCCTGTAGTTAGAGACCTTTGCTTGAGTACTCCTGTGGTGACAACTGTTAGGTGTTAGACTAAGGTCTTGGGTTCAAGTACATGATATATCAATTTTTATTATATGGTGCTGACATTGCAGGGCATAGAAATGAAGTGCAATTATCAGTAATTAGCATATTCTGTACATATCATGACAATAGGGATGTAATTCTATATATTTTTGCATGATTTACGGTCATTATGCACAGCTGCATTCTGCTGCACTTCAGTGCACGTAGCTCAATACTGTACCCTGCAGCAAGAGTTTTAAATCCTGTTAATTACATCCTAAGCAGGTGAATGTCATTTAAATTAGCCAATACCACATGGTGGTCCTAATAAAGAAATGTATAAAGTATGCATACAGCCTACATTCTGATTTTCCCTCAGTACTTCAACAACATTGGAGTAGAGACTTGGATCTTTTAACTGACATAATGCTAGTGGCTGCTGCAACTATTCTACATCTGTATGTGCTAGGGGCTGAAGTCAGTGCTGCTGGTGGTGATGACAGAGGCCTAGGCTAAGAAGGAGAAGAGTGTTCAGGCCCAGAGTAACCTTTCAGGTGCTACATGAGCTGGAGATTGTAGAGTGCTACAGGGTAGACAGGGACACATTACAAGAAGTCTGTGACCTCTGTTGATCTCAAATCAGAGCCAGAGCTGCCTGAGAGGACCCCATCCCAGCGGAAACTAAGGTATGTGTAGTCCTTAGAATATTAGCTAGAAGCACTTTTCAAAGACCAACTGGAGACATGATGGGGTGTCACAGGAATCACATCCAGGATCCACCAACAGTTTCTGGATGCTATGCTTATACATGCCCGTGAGCACATATATTTTCCCCTTACTGCTGAGGAGATGACCAGCAATATGCAATACTTCTATTGTGTAGTGCACTACCATGAATTACTGGGTGCCATAGATTGCTTAAGCACTGAGGAAGGATATTTGATATCCGAAAGCTTTGCTGCTATTAAAAGTGTTTTCTGTTTTACGTTGGTGTTAGCTGCTTTGTTCTTGGACTATGTCCAAATATAAGCCATAGAAGCACTGTTACAATATGCAGTGCATCGTTTGATAGCAGTGTACATTTTTATGAAGGTGGTTGTGTGAGGAATGACTCAAGCTCTGGAAAGCTGCTTCTGAAGCCAAAACGACTAAGGCAGTCATCCTACTTGATGAAGCTTTAATGGTGATAAGGGCTCAAATCCTACGTTTAGGAGGTGTTTTTGCAATAGTTGTTGCTTGTTACAGACTGTGACTCTGTGTCCCATAATGTTTTCATCTGTATGTTTTAGTACACATTTGCATGATGCGTTGTGTGTTAAAAACTGTTTTAATAATGCTTAAATATTTTGGTGAAGCACAAAACTGCAGAAAATGGAAATAAGTAGATAAGAGTTATGTCAGACTGGCAATGGCAGATACTGGATACATTCAGTTATTGGCTGTAGCAACTGGGAAATCACAGCCTGGATTAGTGATAGGAGTGGGTTGCAGTAGGGCGTTTACATTACATAATAGGAAGAATGGATGGTAGCAATGTGTCTCATGTTTGCACACTGCTTACCTATGCTCAAACAGGTGAAAGAGAGAAATGCACATGCATGTACACTTAGCACAATAATCATGCCATTTTTGCTATGCATTACCATAGCAACACACTCCACCACACCCTTATCACTTCACCTCTACTAAAACACCTTACGCACATAGTTATAGATATCAGCCTTAGTCACACCACAATCTATCTAAAACTAGACAAGATGAACTCCTCACAACGATCCCAACTACATAAAGCAGTATTCCACTTATTAACACTATAAAGTCTTATCCTACTCTCCATCCTCTCCTCCTACCACACCCAACTTCAAATTGGCAACCCACCCCAATGGCAAACTGAAGCTATACCCACTACATTAAAACTAAACAACTTCCCCATCTCACCTGGAGACCTTAACTCCTCCCAACCCTTCTCTTAGTTACAAAATAAACTAACAATCAAAACCAACCCCTACTCCTCTGCTAGACAAGCTAAATTAATATATAAACTATCAAAATTCTATCTCTACCTACTCCAAAATCTCTCTTGCTGTGGCGATATACACCCCAATCCAAGCCCCATTGCAGCCACTAATACTAGCTCTATTAAAAAAATCCCCTTTTACCATAGGCCTACCTCATCTCTTTTTCTGCTTAACATAAGTGCAAGAAGTATAACTAACAAAATTCAAAACCTTCATCCCCTACTAGCACTATATAAACCTGAAATAGCAGTACTAACTGAAACCTGGCTTAAACCACAACTCCACAATAATGAGAGTACACCTCCAGGCTATAATACTATATGAAAAGATAGACTAGAAAAAAAAGGAGGTGGCGTTGCAATATTATTCCAAAATCACCTCACCATAGAACAATTAGATTACAACAACCAAGAGGTCAAAGGCGTAGAACTAATCATCGCCAAACTAAAACTTAACGACAACAAAAATATAATTATTGCAAGAGGATACATCCCACCAGGCAATAGCATTACTATCATAGAAAGCCTACTAAACTGGATCTCTAACTCCCTACCACACAAAGCCATACTATTAGGCGACTTTAATATTGACTGCCTTAACTGCTCTAACCAAAATCCAACTGCCCACATCAACCTTCACGGATTCACTCAAATAATATCTATCCCAGCTAGAACTGACAAAACATCCAAACGCAAATACATCCTAGACTGGATTCTGTTATCTAACCCATCTCTAGCACAACAATCTGGATGTCTGCTTGATAGTATAAGTGACCCCCAAGCAACCTACCTAATTAGGACTAGACTGCATTACTTCAACCAACCCATCCTCAGAGTCATCCATAATAAAAAGGCCTTTATAACTACTGACTTCATTAATGCACTAAAAAGCATCAATTGGAATCCCCTAAAACTACTATCTCTAGACAAAGCCATCCAATGCTTTAATTCTGCATTTTTAAAACCCCTAAACCATCATGCTCCTGCCTGAACCATAAGATTAAAAACAAATTACGCCCCACGGCTAACTAAAAATACTAAAACTACCATGAAAGAAAGGGACAAAGCTTGGATCCAATTTCATAAAAACAAAACTGCTAATCTGAGACAAATCTACCTTGAACTCTGCAACAAGGCCAAAAGACAAGTTATACTTGATAAAATTAATTACTATAAAACCATGCAAGAAAAGCATGCCCATAACCCAAAAATATTCTGGGCCACAATAAATGTATAATGCACACAGGAAAGGCCACTATTCCAACCCCAGTGCTACAAAACGACCTTAGCAACATTCCCACTCAATTTAACAAATTCTTTATTGAGACAGTTCAAACCCTTGCTAAAACTCAAAATAGTACTAGTAGCCCCATGACAGTAGATCCCCCTCCACCCCCAAATACAAGCCAAAATAATAACACTTTTAACTCTTCCCTACTAGCAGTACCCACCAAAGTAATTTCTAGTCTCCTAAAAAACTCAAACCTACCACACTAGCAGCTGATAATCTACCCGCAGATTTCCTTCAAATTGCAGCAGAGGCAATAGCTTATCCAGTATCCATTCTTATAAATAGATCATTAGCAGAATGTAAGGTACCCACCTTGTGGAAAACATCACATATTATTCCTCTACCCAAAAGAGGTAACTCCTTAGAACTCACCAACTATCGCCCTATTGCAATTCTTCACCTTTATCCAAAATATTAGAAAGAGTTATTCATTCCCAACTACTGCAGTACCGCCTTCAAAATAAACTACTCTCCAAAACACAGCATAGCTTTAGACTCTCACATAGCACCACCACAACACTATTATCTTTCACCAATCTAGTCAACAACTGTAGAAACAGGGGACTATTCATATCTTCCATATTCTTAGACTTGTCAAAAGCTTTTGACATGGTAAACCACAGTCTTCTTCTTGAAACTCTTTCCAACCTAAAGTTATGCTCCTCTTCTATATCTTGGTTCATGAGTTACTTATCTGACTGTCTACAAGCTGTACTTTGGCAAGACCCCCTACTACCAGTATCCTATCCATAGGGGGTCCCACAAGGGTCTATCCTAGGCCCAATGCTGTTCTCACTATTTACCAACTAATTCTCTTCTTCCTCACTTACTGCCTCTGTAGTACAATATGCAGATGACACAACCCTTGTTTGTGCCGCCCCCACTTTAAAAGAGCTACAAACTTTAACCCAAAATAACTTTACTCTATCTGAAACATGGTTCACCAACATCAAACTGATTCTTAATACCAAAAAAAAAAAAAACTAATTCTTTTCAGCCCCAGTCGATCCCCTCCTCTAAACAATGATTTTACCATTATTACAAAGGATAACATCCAAATCACTCCCACTATTGTCACAGAAAACTTTTAGGTGTTGAAATAGACAAGAACCTAAAATTTGATATCCATAGCTCAAACCATCAAGAGGGTAAATACAAAACTAGGACTCCTCTACAGGAATAAACAGTATATGACCAAACAAACCAAAGCAACCATTGATAGCACTAATCTCCTGTCCATTCTTCTCTATGCCTCCCCTGTCCTAACAAATCTATGCCAAACTGACCTAAACAAAATGGAATTTTGTTACAACAATATTGCCAAGTTAGCAGCTGAAGCCTCATACAGGTTTCACCACTGTCTTGCCCTGAAGCAACTCAACTGGCTTGAGCTGCCTCATTTACTTCTACTCAACCAACTCTCAACAGCACACAAGCTCTATTACCTTCCTGAATACACCCCTGCTCTCCTGGGTGTAATTCAGTCCCACATTCCCACAAGACCTTTAAGATCCAGTAGCAAGAATCTGATACAGATCATCAAACAAAAAAATGATCCTGGGAAATCTCTGTTTGCCTGCACCATTGCCAGGACTTGGAACGCACTACAAAGCCAAATAACCACCACTGTATCTACGAGTCAATTTAAACTACTCCTGAAAATCCACTACCTAGACAACTGGCTGCGCCCATGCTACTCCTAGGTTGAATCTTGCCCCCACTCTGTTGCAATAATTTAAATTAGGTTCCATAGCTTAATTTTTGCCTGGAAAAGTTTATATCCCGATGTAATTACACTAGAACATATATATATATATATATATATATATATATATATACATATATATATATATATATATATATATATATACATATATATATATATATATATATATACATATACATATATATATATATATATATATATATATATATATATATATATATATATACACACACATATATATATATATATATATATATATATATATATATATATATATATACATATATATTGTTGTTACTTGATATCTACAACTGTGTGGGTACAGAATATTGTATTTTGTTCATTATTGTATTATTAAGAGATGATTATAGCTCTTTAGGTATAGAATATGTCTTGAATGTAAGGTTTTTTTGGAGCTTTTGTTCATTATTGTATGATGATAGCTGTTTAGGTATAGAATATTTCTTGAATGTAAGTTTTTTTCATAGGTTCAGAGGTTCATAGGTAGGTACTAGGCTATTGGCCCGAGGGCCAAAGCAAGCCTGACCAACAGTGTTTTGGCTTACGCCACCCATTTATTGTTAATTTCCTGCCCCTCTGTCGAGCAGTGCCCCAGACATAATCCCAGGGGTGAACTTCCTATCACCCATCCACTTACCAAGGTTTCTTTTGAATAGTACTAATGACGAGCTCTGCTTGACATGGATGGGAATTTTGTTCCAGAGCATGGGAAGTCTCTGGGACATGAATCTATCCCTCCAGCATGTCCTATTTATTGTTATGGTGAGGTTTAGGTCCCTAGACCATGTAGCTCAGGGAGACTGGGATTTCTTCAAGTGGAGAATGTCCAACAATTCTGGGTTTAACATAGCTTTGTATGTCAGACAGAGTTCTCCTCAGAGTAAGCAGTATGTGACCGAATAGAGTTTGAGTTTCCTGAGCCAGTCGGCATAGGCAATTGTTTGAGGCCAGCGATCCTCTTAGTGAGGTACTTTTGGGTCCTCTCAAGTTGTTGTAGGTGTATTGTGAGGTACATCCCAAATGGGGCATTGTATTCGATGAGGGGTCTTATAAGTGATGAGCAGAGGGGAACGATGACTTCCTTATTTCTAGATGCGAACCCTTTTGTGATTAAGTTGGCCACGTAGAAAGATTTTCTGACCACTGTGGCAATGTGGTTATCAAAGGAGAGGTTACTATCCACTTGGGTCCCAATGTGTCTTGTCACACTTTCTGTGTTAAGTGTATGTCCCCCTATTTGATAATTCATGGGTACCATGTTTTTGCCAAAGGGGATAACAATGCACTTTTTGGCATTTAGGTTGAGGCCATGATTTTGACACCAGGTGTCAGTCTCTGTGAGGCCCTTTTACAGGATGTCTACGTTGGCAGGGGAATCGAAAATGGCACTCAGTTTGCAGTCATCTGTGAACTTGGTTAGCCATACACCCTTGGTGTTTGCTTGCACTTCAGAGAAGTATATACCAAACAGGAGGGGTCTCAGGACTGAACCCTGGGGTACTCCACTTGTCACTGGTTTGGAATCGGATCTGGAGTCAGCAACTCTTCCCGTGTGGGTTCAGTCTGTGAGCCAGTTGGCCACCCATCTTGTGATGTAAGGGCTTATGTTAAGGTTGGTGAGTTTATTAATGATTCCCAAATGAGGAATAGTGTCAAAGGCTTTAGCAAGGTCCAGGTAGGCTGTGTGGACCACTTTACCCTCGTCTATGGCCTTAGTAACTGTTTCAAAGAAGTCTACCAGGTTTAGGAGACATGACCTACCTTTTACAAATTCGAATTGGGTAGCATCCAGTGTTTGGAGGTTACCTATATCTTTGTTTATGAGTTCCATGATGATACATTCCATGATCTTGCAGACCAGGCTTGTCAGGCTAATTGGTCTATAGTTCCTGGGGTCTGTGGTGGTTCCTCCTTTGTGGAGTGGGATAACCATTGCTGTGCACCATTCTGTGGGCACATAGCCTGTGGTGAGGCTGTGGTTGAACATGGATTTTAGCTGGGGGGCTAGTTCATTTTGGAGTTTGTGTAAGACGCAGCCTGGGATGTTGTCCGGTCCCATGGATGCTGTGTTTTTGGCTTTAGAGAGTGCCGTTTTTACTTGCATGTTTGTAATTGCTGTGGCTCTACAACCATCTAGTATAGTTATAGGCCCTTTGAGGGGTGAGGGGGGAGTAAAAGTTTCACTGAATCTATCTGCCAATATGTTGGCAGTATCAGTTGACTCTGTATATTTTGTGCCTTTCTGTTGTAGCTCGGTGCAGATCTGGGTGTTGCTATGGAGATTCTTGACATAGTTAAATAATGCCTTGTGTTTGTCTTTGGAATCCGTGGTAATTTTTCTTTCAAAATTAACTTTGGAGGATTTTATGAGAGATCTTGGTTTCTTACTGAGGCTCGTCAGTGAGCTCCTCCTCCATACCTTGGGTTCTTTTGCAACAGTTTCTTCATTCTGTTGTAAAGTTTGTTAATGGCAGGGGACCAACAGATCAGCTTCCTTTTTTGGAAGAAAGCGTCTTGGTTTTATTGGGGATAGCACATTCCATGCACTCATGCAGTTGCTTGTAGAGTGCATTTGTGTAGGATTCAGCAGTCGTGACTGTATTGACTGTGTTATCCATCTGCAGAGGTGTCACAAAGTTAGTTACTTCATTTTTGAGAAGCATGAAGTTTGCTTTGGAAAAGTTTTTTACAATGGTTTCCTTGTGAGGGGGTGGGGTCAGGATGTGGATATCCAGGGTGATTAGTTTATGGTCTGATCTGACTAGCGAGGAGTTGATCTTGGGCATTGAGCACCAGTTACCCATGTTGGTAATGACCAGGTCCAGAATACTGTTGCCCCTGGTGGGAGCATTGACAAGTTGACCCAGGGCATTAGAGTTTATGAACTCCAGGAATCATTGAGCAAAGGGGTTAGTACAAGAGTAGTTTTCCCATTTTATGTTGGGGTAGTTGAAATCGCCCATTATTATGGTATTTGATTGGACCCTTATTTTTTCCAATGTCCACAGGTACGAGGAGTGAGCATCCTGGGTCATGGTGGGGGATCTATAACAAGCTACAATTTGGAATGCATTTTTGCCCTGGGTTAGTTGCACTTGGATGATTTCAGAGGCATCGTATGTTGCAACTAGCCTGGAGGTGTGGATGTCCTTGAATATGGACACACCTCCGCCCTTCGTATTTTGGTCCGGGTTTTGTGGCCAAAACGTGTGGTATGCATTATAGCCTGGTAGTGCTGGGGTGCTCTTGGGAGCCTTGAACCAGGTTTTAGTCACTGAACAGATATTGATGTTCTCCATTTTGAGGAGTGCCTCGAGTGAGTGAATTTTGAGGTTTAGACTCCTACCGTTGAGTAACATTGCCCTTAGTTTTTTGTTTCCTGTAGTTCTTATGGCAGTGGGTTTATTTTTTGAGCCTTGCCTAAAAAAAGCACTATAGGGATGTCAAGAGTCTTGGCCAATATTCTGAATCCCAGGGGTGACAGGTGCAGGCCATCTCTGGCGAAGCATCTTGGCCTGTCAAGCATGTCATCCTAGGCAGACAGATACTGGATCCCCTTTGAATGACACCAGAAGCTTAGCCAATTGCTGAAGTTGATCATCTTATCCTTATACTATGGTATCATTTTGGTGAAGGCAGGATGCTACTTAGGGCTAGGGTCATACCTGCCTGGGCAACAAGATCGCCAAGCTCTTCCATGTCTCTTTTCATGTAGTCCAGGTAGGTACATCTTAGGTATTTACACCGACATGGAGTATGACAGAGTCATATTTGTACTTGCCTTGTAGTGACTTGAGTGCATGCATTATGTGGTGGATTCTGGTACCCGACAAGCAGCTGGCCGTAACCTTCTATTTGTCTAGCCTGCTGAGTGGGAAGTCAGTGTGCCTGACTATAGAGTCACCTATCACTAGTTTTTTAGGTATGTTGTTTTGCCTTATGGGCTGTGGCTGTGTGGCACACCGAGTTTGTGGGATATGTGTTGTTTGGGGTGTGTTAGTAGGAGGAGGTTGCTTGTGTGTCTGTTTTGGAGGTCTCTGTTTCCTAGGCAGATTTAGATTTTTTAATCAGAGCCTCCAGATATGTCTTGGTGTTTTTATGTGTGGGTTTTGGAGGTGTTGGTTTAGCTGGTCTATGTGTAGTGAGTGGGTTGTTGTGATTTGTTACCTTCTCCTCTTGACTGTCTGTTCCAGTCTTGGTTGGAGAGAGCTTTGCCTCTAGATTGGCTGTATAAGTGCATCTCTCACAAGTGTTAGTGTTTGGTGGTAGGAGGAGAGTGTTGTCTGTGTACATGAGGCAATTGTAGCATTGCCTCAAGAAGCCCAGGCTCATCAGGTAGGCTGTAGAATACACTGTGAGCTGTCTCTTGGACATGCCTGAATAAGTAGGGAAGTAAAAAGACTATTCCCTTCTTGTCAGATGTGGGGGTTGAGTGCTGGGGGTTTATCTAGTGCTGCAGTAGGTTTAGAACAAGTGCTGGGATGAAAGGTGCGGGTATGAGAGTTTAGGCTGAAAAACTGACAAGTTATAAGGGAAAAACTGAAGAGCAGACTCTGTGGAGCCGGAGATGGTTAACCCCAGCTAACCGGCACTGTGCAGTGAGCAAAACCACGTAAAAGTGGGTTTTTATAGCAGGAAGATAAAAGTGATAGAAATTAGCCCAAAATGACCAATACACTACAAATTCTGAGCTAAAAACTACTCATCCAGGGAAAAATAGGCTGCTCTATGCTCCCCACTCTTACTGGTGAACAGAGAAACTTCCTTCTATCCAAGTAAGGTATGGGCCAACACAGGAGCTACAAAACAGTCCTGGGTCCAGCAAACTCTGAAAACTGGACAATACTAGCTTCAGAAAGGTGGGAAACAAGTATAGGATAGCTTAGTTTTTTGTTTTTTTTTTCAATTTTTTTAGAGTTTAAGGCAGTTAAGACAAAATAATTACTTTAACACACTGAAAAATGGCTATCACACTTGAGTGTGTAGCCTACAACAGTTAACACATTTTAAATGTTGTAAAAAATGAGTTTAAAGTGCAAAATAGTAAAAAAGTTCAATTAAATAGTTGTAAAAGGCTTTTTGTATCATAATAAATGCTAGAAACCAAGTGTTTAGGCAGAATTAGCAATTTCTAACAAGAAACAAGCCAAAAAAGTACTTAAGTCAAACCAAAGTCTCTCTTTTCTCCTTCTGCTGTTGTAGGACTTGCAGATCACCTGGGCAGGTTCTTGCTAAGCTGATACAAGAGCAAAAAATCCGCAAAAGTGGGTTTTTATAGCAGGAAGAAAAAAGGGATAGAAATTAGCCCAAAATAGCCAATAAACTACAAATTCTGAGCTGAAAACCACTCCTCCAGGGACAGATAGGCTGCTCAAAGCTCCCCACTCTCACTGGTGAACAGAGAAACTTCTTTCTATCCAAGTAAGGCATGGGCCAACACAGAAACTACAAAACAGTCCTGGATTCAGCAAACTCTGAAAACTGGACTATACTAGCTTCAAAAAGGTGGGAAACAAATTTAGGATAGCTTATTTTTTTTGTTTGTTTGTTTTTTTTTTGTTTTTGTTTTGTTTTTTTTTTAGAGTTTAAGGCAGTTAAGACAAAATAATAACTTTAAAACACAAACAAACAGCTATCTCACTTGAGTGTGTGGCCTACAACAGTTAAAACACTGTAATGCTCTAAAAACGAGTTTAAACTGCAAAACCGTAAATAAGTACAATTAAATAGTTGCAAAAGGCTTTTTGTATCAAAATAAATGGTAGAAACTGAGCGTTTAGGCAGAATTAGCAAATTCTAACAAGGAACAAGCCAAAAAAGTACTTAAATGAAACCAAAGTCTCTCTTTTCTCCTTCTGCTGCTGTAGGACTCTGCAGATCACATGGGCAGGTCCTTGCTGAGCTGATACAAGCGTAAAAACTGAGCAAAAGTGGGTTTTTACAGCAGGAAGATAAAAGGGATAGAAATTAGCCCAAAATGGCCAATAAATTACAAATTCTGAGCTGAAAACCACTCCCCCAGGGACAGATAGGCTGTTCAAAGCTCCCAACTCTCACTGGTGAACAGAAAACCTTCCTTCTTTCCAAGTAAGGTATGGGCCAACACAGGAACTACAAAACAGTCCTGGATTCAGCAAACTCTGAAAACTGGACTATACCAGCTTCAGAAAGGCAGGAAATAAGTATAAAATAGCTTATTTTTTTGTATTTTTTAGTTTAAGGCAGTTAAGACATAATAATCATTTTAAAACACAGAAATGGCTATTGTATTTGAGTATGTAGCCTACAACAGTTAAAACAGTTTAACTTTTTTAGTTTAACAGTTTCTCTTTCTTCTACTTTAAGGCCATAACCTTCTAACCTGGCTTATTGTACTAATGAACAACAGAATTGGCCATCTTACTGTCTTATCAAGAAGTTACTACCCTTCAGCTAATTCTTCAAATCCCTTTTATAAGTAGTTTGTTCTCTTGTTCCTGCTCATTACTTTGCTTTGGGTGTCTACCACATACTTCTAAATCCCTTTCTTTCTTCTTATAGTGGGAAAAAAAACGTTACCTTGGAACACCTGTTATTGTCTAACAAGCTTCTTGTAATTAATGTTTATGTTCTGTTTATGTATGTCTTCTATGTGGAGCTTTTCTCCCTGGGCCTCTACTGAAAATGGACATATATCCAGCTAGACTAGCCCGGTCAACAAATGTAAAATAAAATAAATAATAAATGCTCTAAAAAAATGAGTTTAAAGTGCAAAACAGTAAATAAGTACAATTATACAGTTGTAAAAAGCTTTTTATATCAAAATAAATGCTAGAAACTGAGCGGTTAGGCGGAATTAGCAATTTCTAACAAGAAACAATCCAAAAAGTACTTAAATCAAACCAAAGTCTCTCTTTTCTCCTTCTCCTGCTGTAGGACTCTGCAGATCACATGGGCAGGTTCTTGCTGAGCTTTTCTCCCCGGGCCTCCACTGAAAATGGATCTGTGTCTAGTCAGACTTTCCCTGTCAACAAATGTAAAATAAATAAAAATAAAAAATAAATAAATATGCCTATCATTGCTCTCAACTGTCAAGATTTATAAAGAATGTCCAGATTTTACATATTTGTAGTCTGTTGCTCATAAAATGTTGGTTTCTACAAAATTATTGCTAAATAATTGAGAATCAAGTCAGAAAATAATGACATACATTTTATTTGTGGATGTCATACCCTTCAGAAAATTCATACTAATGCAAAACCTGTTATTCCATCAACATTTTAAGTTTGTAAGGGCAATACTTAAATATTGACCCTATTTTTGCCACTTTATTCCTACATTAATTATGGCTTTGTGTAGATGTCTTACTCTAAGAGGTTGAGAGGTATGAAAACCATTCCATCACATACATAGATCTGTGTTCTTACTGTTCTATATTTCCCAGACGCCTTGTATGACCTAAGACTACATGTGGAAACATCTCAAACTGAGGGCACAGTATAACTGTCTGTACAGAAACTTATTAACCTTCCATGTGTTTCCTCACAACCAACCTCAACAACAATAAGTACAACCATGGAATCTTCTTAATTCTACAATGCATACATCTAACACAAAACAAATGTGTAATATATAATGTTATGTGCTCCCTCATAGAAATGGCCATATAGTTGTGCTCATGAGCTTGCACTGCTAGAGTCAAGCATCCACATATTCTGATAAGGGACATGTGTTACTATATAGTTATGGCTTCTAAACAGTAAAATATTGTTAGTGTACTAGCCTCAGATGACACCAAGGAGTGATTTGCCTATACAGGCATCACAATCTGGTGTTCCCTACATCCCTTGACAATGTCATCTACTATAAGTTCACATGTCAAACCACACCGACTGCGGGTAAATTCACCATTACCCACACCCAGGCATGGGTTATTGCTATAATACACTATTACAAATATGTGCTATGGACATGAGCTAAACATGAGGTTAACACCTGTCCCACCTTGCGAAGGGCAGTCCCTCTTTGTGCGGTAGTGTCCTGACCAAAATGAGTACAAATACTAATGTCCTACAATCCCTAGATGTTCTTCATGTTCCATAGTTAATATAATGGTTGCATAAAATAGTTGTCTGTATCTAACATACCTACATGTAACAAGAAACAGGATAAGTAAGTAATCTGCCACAAGAATATAAGCTTTTATATAGGCATATATGTAAAGCTCTATACTTTCTACTGACCATGGGTATGTGTCGGCCTCTAAAATCCAATCTGTGTCCTGCAAGTGTTTCACTATGGCCATTTGAAAAGGTGGCAACCCAAGCCAAAGAGGTTCAGTCACCAACACAACTCCAATGAGTGCAAATATCTGTGACAGAAATACACAAGACAGCTTTCATGTAGCAACATTTCATTACATACCGATGTATTTCCGGAGGGATTGAAAGATCAACACCACCTGCATGCTATATAGGAACCAATTAACAATGGCTTAATGAATAAGCCTGCAATAACCATAGTATCAGTCTACTAAATGATAGGTCTTCAATTAGGGAAGGAGCCCTCACACACATATGGAATATGTATAAATGCAGTCCCCACAAACCTTTATCTGCTATGTACACCCACCTACATCTCCCCCACTCCCGAAACAATTGCAATACAGACTGTAATAACATCACAAACATCCACTCACTTAATGACATCTGCAGAAGCCTTAACATACCTTATGAGAGACACACTATAACGGCGCTATGTGAAATCGTTGCTGTTGTGCAATGTAACAGATGCCGATGTTACAGATTTTGTTCGGAATAGTCTCGTATCAGACAGTTGATATAACACCTTCAGTCACATGTAGAACTACATCCTCTAGCCATTACACACAATTCACAGAGGACATGAAGTTAAAATATCTCTGTGTCTCCCCATATAGCAGTTGCAATTCATCACAAACAACACATCCAGGCCGTCTTCCTCGAAGGTAGGGCAAAGGGACAATGCCCAAGTGGAGTACGCAATTATACCCCACTGTTGCTATGTAACTGGCTAATGGAGTAGCTGCACAGCTCATATGCATGTAATCATCTACTCCAGAACACCAATTGGCGGCAGGATACCACATGTTACTGGTATCTACGTATAAAAGGATGGCTTGTCATACATTCAAACTATATGTACATATGAGAAAACCGTTAAAACAGAAAAGGAATAAGACTGATATTTTTGTAAACTCAGACTACTAAGAAAGTATGTAGAACACTCAGTATGTTAGAGTATGTAGTGCCTCTTCTGTATTAATGAAAGTGTACGCAATGCATATAGTGGGAAAAGGTATTATGTTGTGATGTATTGTTGAGCATAGTAACGCTTGTAGAAATTGTGTGTACTATACCACAAGGGATGCTACATAAGGACTTTAAACACAACAATTCCACTCCAGCCGCTGTCATTGGCAGGGTTTGTCCGACAAGTACATGCCATAACAGGGGATAGTATATGCTGATATACTGTAACAGTAGGCATATGTATGGGCGTATAACTGAGGATAACATGTCTAAGGTGGTCCTGCTGTGCAATTATGATTTGCATTATGGGATATTGTAGCAAAAATGTGAAATGTACCGTATTGTAGGTAGATATGTCTAACATTTCACATAGCATTACTGTTACATTATGCAAACATCAGGTATGTCTACTGGCATGTACAATACGCAATAACAGGATACATATGACTTGTAGTCACCAGACAGTGTACCAGCATGATAGCTAATTGAAATGGAAGAGCTAGTCAATTATCCATGCACAAAGGACATGTAATACCTTCATTATGGAGGGTGTCTTATCAGCTGGTGAATCAATCATGGCCCCTAGTTTGCAGTCATCTGCAAACCTCTTCATGGTAAGTCCTTCTGTGCTAGCCTGTACCTCAGAGAAGCATATACTGAACATGAGGGGCCCTATGACTGAGGACTGGGGTATGCCAATTGTACCAAAAACGTATATACTTGTTGAGGAAATAAGGCAACCTCCGTTCTTCTTTAAAAGTATTTTGATTTAATGATCCACCACAGGGAAATAAGACACCATCCAGTAGCACAAAACCACAGCAGAAACAGCAACACAAAGAGCATAAACGCCAATAGAGTCCACTGCGTATGCCAATTGTAACTGATTTACAGTAGGAACTAGGGTATGCTACCCTCACTGTGTGGGTCCTGTCCATGAGGGTGTCACTGTGATGGATACCTAGTGTCAATAACATGGCCTCAAGCTGCATACCTCAAGGTGCATAGACATCCCCTTTGGATTACACCAATAAGGGATCTTAGAACACAAGTAGATAGCACCCACTCCTTTGATAACCATAATGTGCACTCAGTCTGCATGTGACCTGTCCACATCCCTGGTTGCATCATACGCATATGGCAAAACAGTTTGATCTACACATACACATCATGTAAAACATAGCTTCATGTCAGTCTGTGAAAACACTGAATGGTGCACACCAACAGTTATCACAAACCACAAAGTGGAGTCACCACTCATAATGGGAGGCACTGCACTATTACCCTTTTGAGCCTGGTCCGAAAGTCCATGAACCTTAATCAACGTATATATGTTGTTAGCAGTACAGATGTAGATGACAGTATGGATGATTTCACACTGCATATCATACCTGTGACAGGTCATAGGACATCATCACCCATACTGTGCTCCACCTACACTCATTATACCAGCTGTACCTTTGTATGTCACAGGAGTGTTCTGCTAGTGGCCTGTTGACAGAACCAGCACTACAAAAGGTGTCTGAGTGATATATGCATATCATACCAGTGGCAGCTACAGTACAAAAGGGTTAACTTTTTGTACTCCCCCTCATTGTAGCCCATACCACACAGACAAATAGGAAGCATCTGTGTATGTAAGTATGTGAATGGCTATGACCTAGGAGCAATAGCTGACTCAGTGTTGTGGACAACATACAGAAAGGGCTTTGTGGGTGAGGTGTGTGACATATGTGCACAATCTGACAGCTGCATATTGCATTGTCACCGCTAGGTTAATAAACCTGTACCCATGAACTACCACCTAGGCAGCGGTCAACATAATGGACACTGTGTGTAAGGGATGGTGCTGTGCAGTTTACCTCTCTGAGCTAGTGACATCATTAAGCCTATTAGGTAGTCATAAGAGGCAACCCTAGTCATGACAGGGTGCCATCCATGAGCATGGAGATCATTGTACAGCCATACTCGTCACTCAAGTGACCAACATCGGATCACATATCACCTTTAAGGGGTATTTCCCATGCTTGGATGGGCTACACCAGTCTTCACAATCCTCATCTACGCTATGCAGCATGCTGCCTACCCGGCATAAAGACATGTCCAACACTGTGATGTTGGACATATTACACGTACATATCCTGATCTGAAATACATACATCATGGACAGCTACCTTCCTAGTACAAGGATCGCCACATGCTGGATAGATCCTTGTGCCATACACGCTACATACTCCTGCCATACTATGCAACCCTGCCAGCAAAGCTGCACATTTTATCTCTGTCAGACATGGTGTGATGACCGCATGGTAGATGTATCATTAACCGTCTGGATCAGTTATGTGGCACTGATTCAGCTGGCGGCGGGAACATGGCTGTCAGATACAGCTAGAAAACCTTACATCCTATGCTCATACATGGCCCAGGGCATACACACTACTACATGACCTTGGCCGTACATGCTATAGTTGATAACCATCCCTGCAAATACCATCCGGCTAGCCACTGTGCCATGTGTATCACATGTGCAACACAGGCGATACGTGGCAGGATGTTGAACTGCTGTACAGTGCCATGTCGATGTATATGGCAAAACACATGCATGCAACGGTTTCCATGCACATGTCTGCATTGTCACAGGTCATGTCCGTTAAGGCAGTGTATGTGTTAATATGTGACATATACACAGCATCAAGGTCAACATCATTAATGTGGACACATCCAAGCATGTGCTGATAGGTAAGAACACCAGTACAGGCAAACAGACATGTCCACATTAAGACAGCATTCACATGGAGTATGAGCAATGTAATCGGGTGACACACATATATGGTGATAATATCCAATCTCCATTGGGTGTCACATGTGTGTGACACAAACATGTCAGTGGTGCCAGTGTCATGAAGATTTGCAAAGACAACTGTTCATATATACTAAATGTAATACACATGTATGTGCAGCTGTATATCTGTGCATCTCTGAGCTACTGTGACCTGTCTCCATCATTATGTCTTCCAGATATGCCTTGATCAAGACTCCCAGCTTATAGCTGCTTGGAGGATGAGGCCCTCATACCTTACCTCCAAGATAACTATGAGGTATTGTTCAGCCATGTGTCACAGCATGCCCAGCAGCATGATGACCTGTGGCAGGAACTTCGCAGGAGGGTTAATGATGTGGGTGGCCATAACCGCACATACCAGCAGGTGCGCAGACACTGCACAGACCTGATCAGACGTGCGAAACAGCATGCAAATGCAATCACCAGGGAACAAGGTGCAACAGTTGGTGGGCCACCAACCCAGCCCCCACTCACATGTACCGATGAGCTATGGGCCAACCTGTGGACACCATCAGAACAGCATCCACAAACCCTAGCTGCCATCATGGAGGTGGGTGTCTCCCAACCACCGAGCCTGGAGTTGCCTGGTAAGTCACTACTGCACATATAACTATTATATCCCATTTAGTTGCATGTGTCACTTTACAATATGTAATGTAACATCATATGCAAGGTATGTTTACACACATGACACATACTATAGTATGCTACCCTGTGTATGCACATGTGCATACTCCATAGTATATCCTATTGTATTGGCGAATGTGTTAACATGCACATTGTACCCTGTAGCTGTCATAGAGTCATGGATAATGATCATACTGCTGTGTTACCCTATATAGGTAGCTCTGGTGTTCCGCAGAGACAGCAGGCCATTGCAGGTGAGACAGTTATAAGTATCCGGCATGTTACTGCACAGATCTATTCACCATGTGGCCAGTTAACACATGTACACATAATGTATGGTCCAGTCACGATATACAGGTCACATCTTTAATCAATCAATCACATTGGCTACCCATGTGCAATACATACAAACTAAATGAAAAGCCGACATGAAACCACAGAAACTGTCATTGCTAGATGTGTGGACAGCTGTGCATACAATGGTGGAGGTGTTGTTCAATGCAGGAATATGTACTATACATAAGAACAACACATGTGGGGTATGCAAACAGTACTAAACAGTGAGCTGGAGTATGGGCAGCCCACAGGATTCACCATTGTGGAATATGCCCCTGCAATGAGTGCACACATTGTGATGTGCCATCTGACATGTCCATGACATGTAGTGGTCTGGCTGCAACATTGTCTCACTATCCCATAAAACATACCCCGCATACCAAACATACAACTCTTTGTCTGCATAACCCTGTGGACAGTGGAGTATCTGGCATCTATGGGTGTATGTCATATGGGGCAACACAGACATGCGAGATAGACGGCCATCACAACCATTTGGCCAACACATGTTCACACATAGGTTCATAGGTTCATAGGTAGGTACTAGGCTATTGGCCCTAGGGCCTATATAAGCCTAGCCAAAGTTACCCTGGCTTTCACCACCCAAGAAAATTATTTTCCTGTGCCACTGTCGAGCAGAGCCACAGAAGTGATCCCTGGGGTGAATTTCTTATCTCCCATCCAATCATCAAGACTTTTCTTGAAGAGTGCTAATGAGGAGCTTTGTTTGATATAGATAGGTAGTTTGTTCCAGAGTATGGGAATACTCTGGGACAGGAATCTATCCCTCCAGCATGTTCTGTTTATTGTGGTGATGAGGTTTAGGTCCCTAGAGCGTGTAGCTCATAGGGATTGGGATTTCTTTAAGTGGAGCATGTCTGAAAGCTCTGGGTTTGACATAGCTTTGTGTGTTAGGCAGAGATCGCCTCTGAGTAGGCGATATGCAATGGAGTAAAGTTGCAGTTTTTTGAGACGGTCTGCATAGGGTATCTGTTTGAGGCTGGTAATCCTCTTTGTGAGGTATTTCTGTGGCCTTTCCAGTTGTTGTAGATGTCTTGTGAGGTACATACCAAAAGGGGCATTGTACTCTATAATGGGTCTAATGAGTGATGAGTAGAGGGGAACAATGACCTCTTTTTTCTTGGATGAGAAACCTTTTGTGATGAGGTGTGCCACATAGAAGGATTTCCTGACTACTGTGGTGATGTGATTATCAAAGGAGAGACTACGGTCCACCTGTGTCCCAAGGTCTCTTATCACACTTTCGGTTTTAAGTAGACTACCACCTATGTGGTAGTTCATGGGTACTGAGTTTTTACCAAAGGGAATTACAATGCACTTTTTGGCATTGAGCTTGAGGCCATGGCTTTGACACCAGGCACCTGTCTCAGCAAGGCCCTTTTGTAGGATGTCCACATCTTTTGGAGTTTTGATTATAGCTCCTAGTTTGCAGTCATCTGTGAACTTTGTTAGCCAAAGACCTTCTGTGTTGGCCTGTACTTCAGAGAAGTAGATACCAAACAGGAAAGAACCCAGGATTGAACCCTGTGGTACTCCACTTGTCACTGGTCTGAAGCTGGATTTGGAGTCTGCTACTTTCACAGTGTGGGTTCTGTCAGTGAGCCAGTTGGCAACCCATCTTGTGACATAGGGATTTATACATAGTTTAGTGAGTTTATCTATAATTCCAGAGTGGGGGATGGTGTCAAAAGCCTTGGCGAGATCTAGATAGGCTGTGTGAACCACCTTACCCTCATCTACGGCTTTGGTGACTGCTTCAAAGAGGTCTATCAGGTTTAGAAGACATGATCTGCCTTTTACAAACCCGAACTGGGTGGGGTCCTGAGTATGGAGATTACCAATGTCATTGTTTATAAGTTCCATGATGATACTATGCTCCATAGCCTTGCAAACCAGGCTCGTTAGGCTAATGGGGTGGTAGTTTCCGGGGTCTGTGGTGGCTCCCCCTTTGTGGAGTGGGATAACTGTCACTGTGCGCCATTCAGTGGGCACATAGCCTGATGTGAGGCTATGATTGAAAATGGTACTTAGGTGGGGTGCCAGTTCGTTCTGTAGTTCATGTAGAACACAGCCTGGGATGTCGTCAAGTCCCATGGATGCTGTGTTCTTGGCTTTGGATAGTGTATTTTTTACCTATGTAGCCATGATTACAGGAACTTTGCATTCTTCTGGTATAGAGATGGGCCCTTTAGGGGATGACAGAGGGGTAAAGTTAGCACTGAACCTATCTGCCAGGATGTTGGCAATATCCGTTGGTTCTGTATATTTAGTGCCATTGTGCTGTAACTCAGAGCAGATCTGAGTGTTGCCATTGAGATTCTTAACATAGCTATAGAATGATTTGTGGTTGTCTTTAGAGTCAGTGACGATTTTGTTTTCATAACTAGCTTTGGAGGATTTTATGAGGGATCTCAGCTTCTTACTGAAGCTGACCAGGGAGTTCCTCCAATCATGGGATTTTATTCTTTTTTGCAACAGTTTCTTTCTTCTGTTGTAGAGTTTGTTTATGGCAGGGGACCACCAGATTGGCTTCCTTTTTTGGAGGATAGCATCTTGGTTCTGTTAAGGATTGCATGATCCATGCACTCATGTAAGTGCTTATAAAGTGCATTTGTGTAGGATTCAGCAGTCATACCTCTATTGTCCATCAGCATGGGTGTCATTGCTAGATGGAGGATGGCCAGAGACATGTAGCAACACACAGTAGATGTGATGTGTTTGTGTGTACACCCTGTTGTACATTGGCTACACATGGTCCAACTATAGCCTTTGCTGAATGGTTATATAGCAGATGTGGAACACTGGACATCCTACAAGCCTGTGCACAGCTTATGGAGGCGTCACTTAATGCAACCACATAAGATGTGTTGAACTTCATGACTGTGTCACAGCATGGCAGTAGTCAACTGCACAGCATCCACATACATACACAGACACCACATCAGGCCACAGATACAGTACATTTCCCTTGCTACTGTTGGACATCACTGTCAGCCATGCACCTCGTGTGTGTGGTACACAAATGTCATGTTGGACATGGTGTATTGACAAGTCTGCCATGTCTGGACATGGTTGCCAGGCAGCTAAGAAATGTTAGCAGTTGTGCAGGGATGTCATCCGTATGTCCTTCGGTGACCTGTCACACATGACACATCATGGTTTAGTGTGTATACACCTCAGCAACATGAGTCACAATCCACAGTATTTATGTATTGTGTATGCACACAGTCATGGCTATGCACTGTGTGTGTAATCCACACTGTATAACAATAGAGACGCCTCATGATTCCATGCAATGGCACTGTGTCTGTACTTCACACTGTACAGCAATATAGACACCTCATTATACCCTTCAATGGTCATGCACATCTGCTAGAAGTGCATTCTACCTATAGGGCATACAGACAGCACTGCAATGTGACACCATTACACCGCTGTACATCTGTCAAGACACCATTGTGTCAAACATGTATGCATGTCAATGCACTCATCAGCAGATTACATGTCATACTACATGTTAATGTCAAGGTCATATGCCTCACATCAGCCATGTGTACTGTTAACCTGTGCTGGTCCACATGGTGTAACCAGGGATGCATGCTTACTTCCATGATTGTGTGAAATGCATGGCTTCTGCTATGACACATGCTTGCTGTTGTGTGCAACCCAGGGATGTATGATAACTACCACTATTAATGTCTGAGCTGCATGTAGTTTGCTGTATCACTTGTATGTTGCATGCCTTCTGTAAAATCACATGCATGGCGTGTGTGTGTGTCTGTGTGTGTGTGTCTGTGTGTCTGTGTGTGTGTGTCTTTATTGTAATGTAGTGTCTTTGTTTGCCTTCACAGGTGATGTAGGTGCGTTACCCTCCTGCGGTCCATCTGATGTTAGTGTCCCCACAGACTCTAGCAGTGATGATGAACATATGATTGAGGCACAGGCAGGGTTGTCAGGGGCTGAATCTGTGCCATTGGTTGCCATTCTACCTATATCCCCCTCTTCCCTGCATGCAGTTCTCATGCCAACACATACCTCATCACCAGTGGCCATAGAGGAAGGACAGTTAGTGTGTGGTAGCTTGGAACAGGAACATGTCTTGGCTATGGAAGGTGTGTATTCACACCATGGTGTCAGTCAAATGACTGCAGATGTGCCACACAGGCATGTGGCTAGTGCTGCTCGTAGGAGGACCTCTGGCCGACATGCCCCTGCAGGACAGAGCGCAGCAGCTGGTGTCACCAGATGCATATTTCAGACTGTAATGGCGGCACAGGCATGTGCTGAACAGCAGAACAGAGAAGGGCAGAGGCTTCAGAGGGATGCTATCCATTCTTTAAACGACAACATCCAGGCATTGGCAAATGCTCAACAGCAGATTGCTGAAGTTTTGGACAGATGATTGGGTGACATGGTTGGAATCCTTGACCATGGCATGACAATCTGCGAGCGTGAGCTGTCTGTGCTGGAACATCTGGTAGGATTGAGGAATAGGGCACGTGGGCATAGGCCAGCTACACCACCTGGTGCAGGTCTATGTGAATGAGCTACCACACATGCCCGCTCCCATAGTGCCAGTAGCAGCAGCAGTGCAGCTGGTGCTGCGCTGTCTACACCAGGACACAGCAGGCCATGTGTACATGGCTCTGGACGGTCCCAACCTGGACACGTTTCCAGTGGACATGTGTCAACGGACAGTACCCAATCTGTACCTTTGCCTGGTAGTGCCCATGCAACCCCTGGCAGGCTCAGGTCATGTGGCCATGGCTGGACACCGTGATCTGTAAATCCTGGTATGTACAATCTGTAGCTGTCAATAATACCCCTGTGTACGATGGACACATGGCAGAACTGTGTGCACACATACACACACACACACCAGAAACATCTGTAGGGCACCGCAACACTCACATGCATAAAAACCACACATGGCCAGTTAGATCACAGGCCCTAACCCACACACCAGGTGGTCATCCACAGTTGCAGCCTAGGCCCCTGGCAAACATTATCACCCTGTGCATATGATGATACCTGTGCTGCATCCCTGTCATCCACACCATTGGTGCAGGGACATGCTCATATGGTCTGATGCACAGGATGAACAGAATAGGGAGATAAGTGTATATTACAATTGTTGTGTACTGTTGACATGCAGCAGACATACCATGCAGTACAGGTTTAGAATGCATTGTTTTATGTTCACAGTATGTGTCTTGATAACAACAGTAACAGCATGTTGGTAATGATGCCCTGCTTCCCTCCTTAAGGTCTAATTGCATGTGCCATTAAGTACCAGTGTTTGCAGTTTCCCATGTGTAAATGTGGACTACTCCCAGGCATGTATGGCAATACCAGCATGCTATACATAGCATCAACCTCACTGTTAGAAAGGCTGACATTCCAAAGATGTCTACACATCTACTGATACAGGAGCATGTGAGCTGTGTATTAAGCTACAGTGGCTAGCGACATGACATCTATACCGGGTGACATCACAGGTACAGTTACATGGTGCAGGGAGTTTACATAGCGGTCTAGCTGATGTCAAGGGTAGAGGCCAGTTGATAGCATGAGGCCTCATTGTGTAGCAGTAATACACATCCACATTACAGGATGAGAACACACAACTACACACACACACACACACACACACACACACACACACACACACACACACACACACACACACACACACACACACACACAGACACACACACACACACACACACGTGCACACACACAGGTATTCACAGACATGTATTCAGACACAGTAACACACCCACACTCACAGGGTCAGTGACACTGCAACACACACACACACACACTTGATAGTGTTGAGTTGAGGACCCCTGCCTATGTGGTAATCACCATTACAGCACTGTGCACCCACATGATGCGACACAGAGAATGAACATGTACAGGTAGTCAGTAATGCCTAAGACCGACGGCATCAACAGGGTAGTAGATTGCATCACCTGGAGGGGTTAGGGGTCCTATCTGTTCACTATGGTAGCATACATCCTCACTCCATGGACCAGACAGTCATACATACACACAGACACACACACACACACACACACACACACACACACACACACACACACACACACACACACACACACACACACACACACACTGTGAAGTCCACAATTGAATGCACCTATGTCATGCACATACAGATAGCTAACATGTGTGTGTGATACACACACCACCCCTGCCTATGTCTTGCTTTCTACACTGCAGTATGTACAGATCTCTACAACAGTGTACAGGGGTGTGTAACAATTGGGATGTACTCCCCACCATACGTGGCATATATGTACACACAAGCAAACACACATGGCAGTACTGTGAATGAAACACCTGCTATCTTATGATATGTATGACAGACATGCAGCAGTATTGCCCACATTGCAATGTGTACCGACGCTACCGTTGGCAATTGTGCTGCTATATGCACACGGGAGGTCTTAAGTGTTACAGGTGTCAAGTGGTTTACAGTCAGTGAAACCCTGACCGCTGTGTAGGTTGTATGTCTTCACCTTCAATTAACAGAAACATAGCTTAGTGTTTGCACATGTCATGGTAGAATGGCTTATGACACACCTGTGAGCTGTCGTCAGCAAACATCCATCTGCAAAGTTGGCCCACCACTTTTTGTACACACATCCATCCATACCTGATGTACATCTTACCATGCTGTCAGTATTTCTCCATATACAGGTGTCAATGATGGGGCTGCATTGCAACTGCATGTTGTAGTAAGACACAGATCAACTGCAAACATCAGCTACTGTACACGCATGGTAGCTAAATGCACAAAACTACATGAACATGTGGGTAGGTCCTACATTCCTGTCATTTAGCCATGTTTGTAGGCATTGGAATTGGTGGACATGTGTGATGACATACATGACAAATGGACTGTTGTATGATATGATAGTTGTCATGGGTAACCAGTACAGAGGGAATGTTAACTCAGTCAACACTGCTATCACATCTTATGTACTGTTAGCAGTCAACAGCCATGGACCTACCTTCCATGTGCATGTGTGTAATTGCTGTAGCCACTTGTCTGCATGAAGGACAGCAACAGCTATGCTATGTACATATGTGTTGTGTGGGGGGGGCATGTACATATTCATGGTAGGTACATGTATGTCATATCAAAACATGAGTGTGTTTACTGGTGTACAGCAGCAGTTATCTGTTACAGCTGTATATGACCCAGGGCCCCTGTTATGTGTACAGCCAACCCGGTTATGAACAGTGGTATCATTGCATTGCATAACACATGATGGAACCGTGTCAGTACATGGGTAGTCTGCACAGTTGCTCTAGAGCTAGGTACAGTCCACTGGTCATGAGTAACATGGTGTTGTACTAATGTATGTTCTACCACATGTATGGATGTGTGTTGCTGGTCCAAGGACATGGTGATGTCTGAGGGCTACATCCTAGAATGTGGCTTTTGACACTGTGATCTGCACCCGACACATCTGTGATGGCTTTAGAGAGTGTACTGGTCAGTACATGTGAGTGGCCTTCATGTACGTGGGTACACTACCACCTGGAGCGGTCCATAACGGAGTTATGGCCCACATGTCTGTATCTGAGGTATACAGTGGTAGTGCTATTGTGCACAACTGAGCCTTAAGCCAGGTGTTCCTCACTGCACAGATGTCAGTATTCCTCATTATTGGATCTAGATTGGCAGCTGTGATTACGACCGCTACACATCTGGCACTGTTTAGCATACACATACAATGCAGTTGTCCTCTAGGTGTCACGGTGTTTACCTGGTCTCAGGACATTGTTCTATGAATGGTACTATATGGGCAAAGTAGCCACTCCTGGCAGGACATCACCACGGGTGGTATTAGTGTGCCAGGTTTAGATTGGTACATCTAAGGTGATGGACAGCAGCGGATGTTGTGTAAAAGACCGGTGTCAGATATATGTAGTGCAGCGTTCATGCTAACAATGATGACTATTGACACACTGTGCCCTTCTGTGTTTAGAATCAGAGGGCATACAAAACAGCCCTTTGCTACTAAGTGTGTGAGCATGCCCAGTACGCCGTTGTTTAGATGGACACATAGTGCATTCCAAATGGACCTGTGCTACTAAGTGTGTGAGCATGCCCAGTGACACCTTGTGTTGGTTATGTGCCTCTATGTGTATGTGTATGGGCATGACCATTGTAATCCTGTATAGCGATAGTGGTCATCCAGGCAACAGATGGCCATACCCCACTTCAGGATCGATTCCTACATTGAACACACTGGTTCACAGGTATGTACATCGTAACTGCCAGCATCCATGTCGATGTCCACATTCCTAGAAGGTCATATTGACTGTCTTGAAAGGTGCAGTGTCTGTGGCATGTCTCGTATCTATGTAGTGTTGTAATAGTGGTCCGTAGATAGGCAGTTGTCCTGCTCACACCACTGGTGTGTATTTGTCTCCGTCTGCCTTGGGACAGTAATATGCTTTTAGACTGCTCACACTCCATACAATCCCTATCGGCGTCTGTTCCATTGTTGATGATGTCACCCAACTAGAAGTATGCCTCTGGGAGTGCAGGGATCCAGTAATCTCAGTAGCGCGTTCTATAACTGCATAATGCTGTAGTGTGATAAGGTAGTTAGGTCTATGTTCTAATCCCAGCCATGCCAATTGTGTGTATGTGTGTATATATTTCCATCTGCCTGGGGACAGAGTAATGCTTTTAGACTGATCACTCCCAATACAATCCCTACTGGCGTCTGTTCCATTGTTGATGATGTCACCCACCTAGAAGTATGCCCCTGTGAGTGCTGTGATTCAGTAATCTCAGTAGCGCGTTCTGTAACTGCGTAGTGCTGTAGTGTGATAAGGTAGTTATGTCTATGTTCTAATCCCAGCCATGCCAATTGTGTGTGTGTATTTCCATCTGTCTGGGGGCAGAGTAATGTTTTTAGACTGCTCACTCTCCATACAATCTCTATCGGCATCTTTTCCATTGTTGATGATGTCACCCATCTAGAAGTATGCCTCTGGGAGTGCTGTGATCCAGTAATCTCGATAGTGCGTTCTGTAACTGCATAATGCTGTAGTGTGATAAGGTAGTTAGGTCTATGTTCTAATCCCAGCCATGCCAATTGTGTGTGTGTGTATGTGTGTGTGTGTTTCCATTTGTCTGGGGACAGAGTAATGCTTTTAGACTGCTAACTCTCCATACAATCCCTATCGGTGTCTGTTCCATTGTTGATGATGTCACCCACCTAGAAGTATGCCTCTGGGAGTACTGTGATCCAGTTATCTCGGTAGCGTGTTCTGTAACTGCTTAATGCTATAGTGTGATAAGGTAGTTAGGTATGTTGTAATCCCAGCCATACCAATTGTGTGTGTGTGTGTGTGTGTTTTCATCTGCCTGGGGATGGAGTACTGCTTTTAGACTGCTCCCTGTCCATACAATCCCGGTTGGCATCTTTTCCATTGTTGATGATGTCACCCACCTAGAAGTATGCCTCTGGGAGTGCTGTTATCCAGTAATCTCGGTAGTGTGTTCTGTAACTGCATAGTGCCGTAGTGTGATAAGGTAGTTAGGTCTATGTTCTAATCCTAGCCATGCCAATTGTGTGTGCGTATTTCAATCTGCCTGGGGCCAGAGTTATGCTTTTAGACTGCTCACTCTCCATACAATCCCTATCGGCGTCTTTTCCATTGTTGATGATGTTACCCACCTAGAAATATGCCTCTGGGAATGCTGTGATCCAATAACCTTGGTAGCACGTTCTGTAACTGCATAGTGCTGTAGTGTGATAAGGTAGTTAGGTCTATGTTCTAATCCTAGCTATGCCAATTGTGTGTGTGTGTTTCCATCTGTCTGGGGACAAAGTACTGCTCTTAAACTGCTCACTGTCCATACAATCCTTATCGGCGTCTTTTTCATTGTTGATGATGTCACCCACCTAGAAGTATGCCTCTGGGAGTGCTGTGATCCAGTAATCTCGGTAGTGCATTTTGTAACCGCGTAATGCTGTAGTGTGATAGAATAGACAGATAGGGGTTCTTTTCCAAGGCATGACAGGTGTGTGTGTTTGGCAGTCATATCCTATGTGTTGGTATCTGTGAGTGGCTAGCTCCAGGATGTGTTGAGCATGTTTTGTTGTTTTCCTATATAGTGTCCACAAATGTCACAACCGCCCAAGAGACTGAGTTGGCAAGACATACACATATATTCGCCAATAGGTCTGATGAGTAAATGTCAGCAGCCCTACTCTTACTCTTAATACAGTCTGACCCATGTGACACAACTAAACACATTTGCCGTGATAGTAACACCAGTACATAATGCAGGAGGCACATGTGGTTTCCTTTGCATTCTTGTATAATGCTGTGGTGTCATGTGGTCCGTTGTTGTGATATATATCCTATATCTATGTATGTGTGTGTATATGTATATGTGTGGGTGTGTATATATATATATATATATATATATATATATATATATATATATATATATATATATCTATATATATATATATATATATATATATATATATATAGATATATATGTATATATATATATATATATATATATATAGATATATATAGATATATTTATATGTGGACATTAGCACACATAAATCTACATGATGGAATACATGTCATATACTATTGAATGCCTGTGCTGGATGATCTGTACGTGAACACCTCGGATGTATGTATATCTGCCATGGCTTAGTGGTAAAGCACATCATCTGTGGTGTGCAGGGTCCCGGTTTTGAGTCGTGTAGAGACCGGTTATTTTGTTGCTGGGAAGGACAAGGGACATCGAATACGGTGATAGTAAGGCAATTTTAACCAGTTGTGTGCGGATCTGTGTGGCAGTAAGCAGTGGTTATTATTTTGGAGGCTCATTATGGGTCATATAATTATGCATTAGAAGACAATACTATGCAAATGAGGTTGAAAATAGTGAATCCTGTTTATCCCAAGGGTGTGATGCAGATCCCAAGAATGTATGTGGTATAGATAGCCGGGTGCAGGACACGAATATAGGTGAAAGCATGGGGGGTGTCAGGCATACTGTACGTACATTGGAGCCCTGTGTCTCGGGATTGCTCCTGCCTTAGCACTCCTAAGCTAGGGGTGTGTCTATACCCACCTAGTGAAATTGGGGGGGACAACAGCAGTAGTAGAGTAGTCGAGGTGAACAAGCTGCGCAAACAGGTGATAATTAGCACAATCAGCAGATTACATGCCCAGCCCGGCCCAGAACACTATGGTAAAGTGTGCAAGCACCATACATACATGTTTTTTCCACACTCTACACCACCGGTGTATACATGTGGGGACATTTCTCGAAACAATCCAACCAAATGAGAAGGGCTTCAGCATGCAGCATAGACCAACATGTGCAGGAGACTGAGGGTGGTGAGGATGTGAATGCTGCCAAACAACCCTCAGTGAGGAGACAGATAAGACTTTACAGACCCAGGGTAACCTACTAGGGGCTACATGAGCTGGAGATAGTGGAGTGCTATGGGGTGGACAGAGACCTCCTACAGCAAATTGTTGAGTTGTGCTGGCCACACCTGACACATCGAACAGGCCGAGGGAAACCCATCCCAGTGGATACCAAGGTATGTGTAGGCCTAGGTATACTAGCCACAGGTACCTCCCAAAGCACAACTGGGGATATCATGGGGATCTCACAGGCATCTGCATCCGGAGTATTGCACCAGTTCCTAGATGCCATGTCACCACATGCCAGTGAGCATGTACATGTCCTCAACAAACGTGAGGTGTTGACCAGCAATATGCATCTCTTCAACCAAATGGCAGAATACCCTGGTGTAGTGGGTGCCATAGCCTGCACATGTATGCATCAAAGCACCACCTGGTGAGCGGGGTAGGGCCTACATTAACCACAGGGGCATCCCCTCCATCAACTGCCAGGTTGTATGTGATGCCCAGGGCATTATACTGAATGTGTGTGCTGGCTGCCCTGGAAGCTATGACGATTCCGATATATGGCATCTGATGCAGCTGTACCACACCTTTGTCAATATGGACATCCTCTACAGTCACCTAGTGGGGGATGCTGAGTAACCACTGGAGCTGTGGCTGATGACACCCAACACCCATCAGCAATGCACACACACCCGAACAACTATGCCATAATGAGGCACATGCACAGGCAAGACATATAATTGAGCATGCTCAGGTCATGGTTCCAGTGTCTGGACACATCCGGTGTAGCCTTGCAGTATTCACCAGCTACATGCACCCAAATTGTTATGGTATGTGCTATGCTACACAATATGATCCTGCAGAAACAGTTGCAGCAGGAACAAGCATGGGGCAAAGCCACACAGCCCCCCACCAATGCCAAGGCCTGCACAGGCACAGCGTGACTTGGAGGAGGAACTACCTGAGCTGGACCCAGTAGGTGAAAGGAGGCATGCACAGAATGACCTGCCCTTGGCAAAGAGGCAACGCATGGCATATGCACTGACACAGTAGGTACCCAGGGAATTTCACCCTCTCTGACTCGCACAGACAGTAAAAGGGATACCAAACATGACACTACCTGTGCTCAGCCATGTATAGGAAGTGCACTGTGTGCATCCGACATATGCAGCCCTCCAGCACCATCCTCATGTCTGGCACACCCTCAAGGTAAGTCAATCAACCTAGCAATTGGTAGTTGTATTAGAATGTGTTTTTACCTGTAGCTATGGTATGGATGTGACCATGCAAGGCAATTTTGGGCAGCAGACAGTACACATCCATAGTGGCACCATGACATCCGTAGCACATACCAGGGTCACAATAGTAGCCAGTAGTACACAGGGTGCCCTAACCCACTGCAGGTTATGGGCTGAACATCATGTGTGTTCATACAGCCCACACAAGTCTCAAACAGCTGGACAGGTGTAAACCAATATGGACAAATGCTGTACGATGGCCTCTGGATATGCCCAATGGATGACCCCACCCCCCACAGACACACACAGACAGACTACAGCAGGCCAGGCAGTTGGATGGAGGTTGTGAAGGCTAGGACATCTGAAACCAATATGCTGGTAATTAAAGCTAGGATCTGAAGTACACTGGTATGCCTCTAGCCAGCACATTAGGTAGGTCCACACACTGAAATGGAGTACCTGGCTTACCAGTACAGTAGTAGCAAAAGTGTACAACTGTCAGCTGTGCCCCCCCTTCCAACGTACACATGTAACAGTCATGTGCGCCACCCCCAGTGCTGTGTAGGAATGTGGATACAGTTGGATGTCCCCCCACACTGTGCAGAAATGTAGCAACAGTCAATGCCACATGACCTATGTATACCCTTCAGACACAGCATGCCACCTGTCAGCGTACAATGCAGGGGTCAGCACTGCAGTACTGACTACCTGGACATGTAACACATGTGATCCAGTTGAACATACTGGGCATGCTCAAACACATGAGGGTATGGCGGTAATGTCAGTCAACAACATACATAATGGTCATACTGGGCATGCTCACACACAAACACAAGATGGCCAGGTCTACAAACACCAGTGGTCCAGACATATCTGCCAGTACATTGCTTTACTGTTGGATGACTGTGCTGTATGGTATGTATGTGGTACTGTCTATTATCTGTATATATGCCATGGTGTATTGGTAATTCAGATTAGCTGTGTGCGCTGGGTGTTGCTATCAACACTTGCAAACGATGGTTCTTTGTTTGCGGCCAGAACAAGGACATTGGATACAGAGTGGGTAATCACATTGTAGCAGTTGGGAGCAGTTGTGCGTGGGTTTGCGTGGTGTTAAGCACTGCTGACCTCTGGTTACAGCTCCTTATACTTGTTTAGACTCCAAATTTCTTTAACAGTGCAATACTCGCATACTGGTAGCCAAACACGCTTACACCCGCTCGCTCCCTCACTTGCACGTGCACCGACATTGGTGCTTGCATTTGTCACTTACGCTGGGTGGGCGCAAACCCTTGTGATGCCTATTACATCGGACTACATGATTACAGTATTGGGTATGGGTGACCATTTGGAGACGGCATGGCATTCCACTGTACGGAATCGGCAGCCTGTCCAGTAACATAATCATATTATATGTGTGTTTCTCATACAATCTGCTCCCATCTGGCTGATACATGTGAACCGATACTCTGCAATGCAGACAAGTAAATGTGTTTTGGGCACCACATCTTTCTGCTGGGTCATGCTACTGCATACCTATTGTAGGTTTTCCACCTTTTAAATTGGTCGAAGTGAGACTTTAGGTTTAACACCTTTCCCACTTTGCATGGGACAGTCCCTCATTAGGTATATGTGTCATGCGAGAATAATCTAGGCATAGCAAATGTCCTGATTACAGGACAATATTATATTCTACGTTTCTGTAATAGTTGCATGTAATGGTTATTGTATAAATGACACTTCGATATGTTATGTGAAGTAGCATAAGCATCTTGACTGCTGCTAGACTAAGCTTTGATTTGTGCTAATACATATATTTCTGTACTATGCACAGCTGTGGGTATGTTTTGGCCTGGTACATCTGACATTTCTATGGAGCAGATCCCACTTTGGCCATTTGGAAAGGTGGCAGCCCTACAGGACCTATATGTAGAGATGTCAGATTTGGTAAGGCAACACATACCCACAGCCAGTAGAAAATTGACTACTTCACCAGTGTGCATATGTAAAGGTTATTCTTGTAGCATTATAGTTGCTAATACTATTTCCTATAACATCTAGGTGTTTCAGATACAACAAAATCGTTTTATGCAACCACTACAGACAATATATGGATTCTTTTCCCAAAATCACAAGCCATGTGCCATAATAACATTCATTTTGCAGGACACAACTGCCCATAGTGGAGTGTCCCTCACAAAGGCGAACAGGTGGTAACCCCAAACTATTATGCTATCATCTACCTACGGTGGTCGGCAGAATATTCACTTTCCGTCACTAGCAGACCTCACATACGAATGGGGGAGAATGAACACTGGATCAGGGACACTGCATAACACCCTCAGGGACACATTTAGATGATTGGCTCTATTAACCTGACACATCACAGACAATGTGGGTTCCATGACAGATACTTTGCGCTCCTTCCCAGACACAACTCACTCCAATGTGTTATTCATCTGATGCATGGAATCAACAGCACAGTGGAGACAGTCACGGATATCAGACTGTGCCACATCTAGAACCCAGAGCATCTTTCTGTAGCACCTTTCTGAACATGACTGTACCTCCATGATGGCCTTAAACATACATTGTGTTACACATGAATAGAAACCTGTACCAGGTATAGACAGCCGATCTCCTCTGAGCACCCCTATAGAGCCCCCAGCATGGCACCTTGTCAACAGTTTGGCTATGGCCAGAGTCTACAGGCTCTGTAGCTCTGGTAGCCACACTTGACTCAGTATCCTCACCCTCCTTCTGTCCAATACCTGTGGCCTCAGTGGACTGGGGATGCATAGGCATACTAGCTATGTATGGGGACAATGAAGGTGGTCACTGAGTGTCAGTGTCTGTGTCAGATTCTGCCTCTGCAACCCCCGGCTGTGCCTCACTTTGGCCACCATCATCATCAGAGTCAGACGAGACACTGACATCAATTGGCACAGGGGACACAAAACCACATCCATGATCACCTCTGATAAAAGGAAAAAAACGCAAGAATACAGTAATACCTGCACTATATGCTAAACAATATACATGGCTGTCACTATTACAGACAGTCATACTTCTCAACCTCCTAGAGTAAGGAGTCTGCACAAAGCAATAAATAATGGTTGGTCAAAGGGCCAAGAATAAGGATAATTTAGAAATACTGCTCTTATAAACCCTGAAAGTTGATAGGATAACAGGTATTTCTTTGCATGACATCTCTTCAGGGTATGAAGTGTGAAACTCAGATGTGTGTCATCATTATCTTATGCCCAGAATTCCTTACTTTAACTCTGAAATCTAAAATATTATTTCTATCAGGATATAGCCACCCAAACACTGGCCCTATCAATAGGATCACCCATTACACTCTCCTGCCATCCCCCATCTTCCCCTCCAAAAATCTTAAAATTATACTCCCTGAACATACACAACATTCTCAATACAGTCAATTAATTCTACTCCTGGACTATCCGATACTCACCTGATATAGTAAATTACAGAAACATGGATTAAACTCCCCAGTACTGATAACAAAATAATTCCACCTGGATATAACATCTTCTGTCTAGACAGGGTCCATAAAAAAGGCAGGGGCATAGCTATGCTCTATTCTGAACTGCTCAACATATCCCCCTGTCAAACTCTCCCTCCCTAACTTTCAACCAGCACAACTCTTAATGAACAACTGCAAACTTAACAGCCACAAGAAAATGTACTATTGATACTATCTATATTTGCCCAGGCAATAATATACCCATACTTGAACAACGTCTCACCTAGCTAACTCACTCCATACCTAATGAAACTATAATACTAGGTGACATCAACATTGACTGGCAAACCCTCACCCCTGAATCCTCTAACTGTACTATAAACCTTCATGGATTCACTCAACGCATCATTATTCTGACCCATTTAAGTAAGACAATTAACTCTGGCACTATCCTGGACTGGATCCTTGTCTCCAAACCTAACCTATACCATAACCCCAAAACACTAGCTTTGCCATCTGCATCTAAATATTCACCCACCAACACTGTAAAACACATAACTACATAGCACAACATACCTTTTCCAATTTTGACGCTGTGCTATTAAATGACTGTCTTTCCGCCATTAACTGGTCTTTCCTTATCCACATACCCATTGATGAAGCCATCCTGAAATTCAGCACTATATTCCTTGGTATACTCCACTCCCTGGCTACCCCCAAGAAAATTAGAACAAAATCCCTGCCTGCACCTTGGCTATCAAAGTTCACCCCCAATCTATTGCTTGAAAGAGACAACACCTGGAAAAAAAGGATAAAAGCTAAATCCCAGAGCCACCTCCAAAACTACAAAAAAATCCATAACCTCACTAAAAGGCAGGTCACCACTGATAAGGAAAAACTACCAGTTTAAACCACAGTGTAATCATCACAGGAACCCTACAAAAGTTTGGAATAGTATTAATAAAATTCTCCATTCTGGCAACCACACTTAACCTAACATTTGTTCTAACAGCTCTCCTCTGGAAACGGCCAACATTTTAACTCCTAATTCAAAGACTCCATCTCCAAACTAACTCTCAATAGTAACACCACTAACTTCTACCATCCCCCCCTCCCTCTGCCAATACTGCCACCTTCCTTCTCACAATCATCCCCATTTCCTACATAAAATCGCTTCTCAGCAAACTCAAGCCATGCTCCCCCATCAGCAGACAACCTACCACCCTACTTCCTAAAGCTCGCTCCTAGCTCTTTAGCCTATGCCATCTCCATCCTTATTAACTGATCTATCCAAGAATCCACCCTTCCCTCTATATGGAAACAATTTTATACTATTCCTATCCACAAGGGAGGTCACTCCACAGACCTCTCTAACTACTGCCCCATAGCCATTATATCCCCTCTCTCTAAGTTACTAGAAAAATGTATTCGTAAACAACTCCTTGACTACCTCTTACAGGAGAATCTACTCACATCCACCCAGCATGGTTTCTTCCCTTATCGTAGCACTACTATAGCTCTTATTTCATTCACACAAACTATCACACAAGCCAGAGATAATAACAAATTCATGTCCACTAATTCCTAAACCTCTCAAAAGCCATTGACACTGTCTCCCACCAAAAGCTCCTTACCAAATTGTTCAAACTTAATATCGCTAACCCTACCCTGACATTGTTCTCTAGTTACTTCTCCAGCTGGGAGCAATCTGTCACATGCCTCTCTTCCTTCTTCCCCTTTCTTCCAGTCAATACAGGCATTCCACAAGGATCTACCCATCGATCCCTACTAGTCAATATTTTCACTAACTCTCTTCAGACTTCCTGCTCTCACTCCTCACTCATACAACATGCTGATAACTCTACTATCATATCCACCTGAGACAACCTCTCTGACCCCCCCCCTCCCTAAACCAAAACTCCTTTCATGCAGTAGAAAATTGGCTTACCAACAATCAACTCATACTCAATTAAAAAAAAATAATAATAATAATAATAATAAACTCCTTTTTCTAAGTCCCTTTCTCATCACCAATCATCATTCACCATCCCATCACTCAACAACACTGTCATAAACATTGACACTCACTAAATTATTGGGCGCACTCATTGACGACCAACTTAAATTTCATTTGCACATACTAAACTCTGTAAAGAAGACACAACAAAACCTAGGACTACTTTATAGAACTAAAATATCTCACAAAATACTCTAGACTTTTTCCTAGTCTATGCCTATTTTCTACACAGCCTTCTCTACTACGCCTGTCCAGTCATAACAAACCTACAATCCTCTGTCAAGGCTAAGCTTGAACTCACTTACAGAAAAGTTGCCAGGCTCACTGCAAACCAATCCAGCAACTCTCACCACTGCCTTTCTCTGCTAAGCTTATACTGGTTAGAATTTCCACATCTACTCTTGCTCCCCCAACTGTCTCTTATTCACTCCTTCCTAAACAATCCCTCCTTCTGCCCCACAACATCTTCCCTTGTATCCCAATACATCCCCACCCACACTCTTAGAAGCACTGACCAGTTTCTCTTAGCAAAGCATAAGCCAAAAATAAAAATTGGAGAAAGTTTATTTAGTTACTCAGTTGCCCATGGAAAAAAACTCCCAATGAACATCAGAAATCTGCCCCACACATAAAGTTTCAAAACAGCATTAATAAAATCCCTACTAAAAACGAGGGTCTGTACATGCCAAAACCCTAACTAATACTAACGCTTCCTCTCCATCCACTCAGCCTTGCTCTATCTTTGTGTGCACTGTCTCCTCTATGCACTATTAGTCATACCACTTCTCCCTCCTACCTGCACTTCTCCTACTTCAGATCTATACCAGATATTTCCTCTTTTTTGCCACCATTTAATTGCTACATGTACTCTCTTTTCCTGCCACTGATGGACCACCATATTCTACTATGTATGTCATATATCTTGTCATTTACTTAATCAAAATTAAATGCCTCATGCACACACTTTAAAACCATTATTATATTACTGCTGTTCTACCAGTTTAATCAATTTCTGTAAGGGGCTTTTTCCCACAGGCCTCCACTGAAAATAGGCTTTCTCTCACATGGACATACCCAGTTAACAAATGTCAAAATAAGTAAATGATTCTAAGTTTGCAATCTTTCATGACTTGTCAATAATTTTGCAGGGAATCACTATATTATGAATTACAGGCCAGAAATATGAGTCAAAATTCTGGACTTTCAGCAGAAATTTGTAGAATGGACAGGTCTGCAGACAGTACAGCAATACATACAGCAGGCCTGAGAGGACACATTAGCAGATATATTGGTATTTATCTATAGTAATGACATACATTTATTATGCTTACCAACTGCAGCAGCCCTATGTCTTTGAATTTCTGGCAGTCCTGAAATAAGTAAAGAAGAGATGATAGCAACAGAACCACATTTAACAGTATAACAGGGGGTAATACCTTTACTCATCTATATCTGCACTAACACAACTGTTAACAAAAATGTGGCTGACAACCTCAAAATAAGCATAAAACTGCAGCCATCTTATATAACCCCAACAAAAAATTAAATTGACACACACAGATAAACTACTGACACCATGTCAGTATGCCACAGTATCCTAATGACAATTTAACAAAACATACCCGGAAGCTCTTCTTGAGACACAGAAGTGGAGCCCACATCAAGAACATACTGTGTCACTGACTGCTGGGAGCTGTTCTGTATGGCAATGTTTGCCAGGAATTTCTCTGTGGCAGTGGGAGGGGGTTCCTCAGCAGGCCCACCACCAGTTAATTGGTGATCATATGCCAATGCAGCCGCGTGCCTCCTTGCAGCTGTCATAATGTCTGTTGCTGAGTGACACACCTGGTAATAGGTGCAATTGTGTCACCCAGTATCATTAATATTGCATACCAATTCTTCTCATGGGGCTGACTGCTGAGCCATATTGGCCCACCCTCTGGACAGCAGTACTGCATGATGCTGACATAGTCCCTCAATGATGAGGTCATTCTCAGCCTCAATAAATGGGGGCCTGTGTCTAACAGGCATTTTGTGTCTCAAAAACATTAAAATAATGACACATACAAGGATCACATAACTAAAAATAAACTGTTTACAGATACAGCAGTAAATGAAAGCTATCAGTATTCCTCACTTGATAAATTATAAAAATTCAACAGCTGTCAAAAAATAAAGATGGAGGGTATAAAACAAGGAGAGTAACAATATGAACATATCCTTGTTTTTGCCACAACAGATACAGTCCATTATCTTTGTTCCTCTCACCCGCACAAACAAAAAAAACTGGCTTAGAAACAATTTTTCTAACCAAACAACTGTGACATGTTAAAAGTGCTATCAAAGGTTATTTCACTGAAACATGTGTACATTTAACACACAGCATTATGTTTTCAGCCTACTCTCCACCCTCCATACCTGTGATATGGCTTGAAAAAAAACAAGGCCTTGACATGATTACAGTTCAAAGACATGAATACAGATTTACAGCACATTATCCTTACCTACATTCCAGCAAATGCATTACATAGCTAACAAACGGCATACATACCTGCTGGAGTACAAAACATCTCTGTAGAGATTTAATATTCAAAATTAATGTGTAACTGAGTTCAGCATTACAGTAACTCTCATCTACATCAGTTTGCCTACCTACACCTTTGCCTTTTTTAATGGAGTACATTAGCTATTGATTGCATCTGTTCTAGTCCGTGCTTCAGAGATGCTAATTACAGCATATGCAGCTGCAGTGCACGCTAATCAATCAATCTTGCAGAGCTAGTCAACAAGATATAAAGCATTCCTATAGACTCCATGCATTTTTATTTTATGCAGATTGTGAAAAAAGTGAAGTGCAGACACAAAGTAATCAGTGACAGCTTGTTAGTAGCGGATGCTTTTCTAATACATTTGTCTGTGCTACAGGCTGAAAACAATACTGCTGCTCCTGCTGCTGCCAATAGCCATAGACAAAGATGGTGAAGAATTTGCAAGCCAAGGACACAGTACAGGAAGTGTGTGACCTCTGGCAGCTTTGTCTCACTACCAGAGCCAAACACAGGGAACCCATCATGGTGGAAAGTAAGATATGTGCTGAACTTAGAATCTTAGCCACAGGTAGCTTTCACAGACTACCAGGGGATATGCTTGGTGTGTCATGGGCATCAGCATCCAGGATCTTCCAAGCATTCCTGCATGCTGTGCTACAACAAGGGAGAGAGCACATATATTTTATCATTATTTCTGAGGAGAGGGTCACAAGAATGCTACCAATGAACCCTGTATCGCACTACCCTTAAGTGATGTGTGCCATACATCACTGTCATGTACACATGAGAAAAACACCTGGGAAACAGGGTAGGGTCTACATAAACCATAAAGTCTATCATCTGGAACATGTGTGCAGGCAACCCTTGCAGTTAACACAACTTCCATATTTGCCACATCTCCCAACTACAGCAGATGTGTGCCATGGGGATATCCATGCTATGCACTCTAGTCATGGCTGATGAACCTCATCAGAAATGCACACATACAGAAGTACACCTTAATGAGACACACAATCCAACCAGTAATGCCATAGAGCATGTTTTCCAGCTACTGCACTCACAGTGCCAGTGCCTACATACCTTTGGCCATGGCCATGATTGCAATCCATTGGCATGCCCTCAATATTTATAGTATGGTCTATGCTACCCAAGTTGATCTAGTGGAAACAATTGCAGCAGGATCAGCAAGGGGAAGGGGAATACATCCTCCCAACAATGCCAAGGTCAACACAGCCACAGGCAGATGATGACTCAGAGGAGGAATCAGCAGCAGTTGTGGTTGTGGTCAGACATAGGCATGCTCTGTATGTCCTTGCCTTGGTTATGAGACAAGCCATAGCACACTGAGTCACCATCCAGGAGCCTAAAACCATCCTCCTACATCACTATGCTTCAGTACTAGGGAAGCATTAGAGATAACAGTTCAGCAATAAGGTTACACATTGCAGTTTTGGACTTTTCAACCCTACCTAAATTAGACAACAGGCAGGATGCTAAACATGCAGAGTAACCAGACCAACACAGCCTTGTTAGTGACATAGCAAGAACACAACTGTGCTCTCCCATCCCCAAAAGATCAGTCAGTGCTTGTTTGTGACATCCAAACTGGCTTTCCTTTTTTGGCAACTGCATATCATACTATTCCCAGTTAATATCCTTTGTTATTGTAAATGCAATTATACAAAATAGTGTACACACTATATGTCCCAGACATACCTCTCAACTATACAGATTTTTGCAGAATGTCCAGATTTTTGCCTCATATTTTTGGTCTATTTTTCATAAAATTGTAGTTTTCTGGCGAATAAGTAGCAAACCATTAAAGATTGAAGTTAGAAAATAATGACAGACATTTGAGTTTCAGACTTCATACCCTTCAGAAAGTTCATGCTAATGCAAAACATGTCATTCTATCAACTTTCTAAGCTTGCAAGAACAATATTTAAAAGTATCCCTATTTTTAGGCCTTTGTTCCACTTTTATTTATGGCTGTGTCCAGATTTCTTGCTCTAAGAGGTTGACAGGTATGGTCCCAGAGTATTGGACAGATAACTGCTGAATGACCAAGGAACACAGACATGTAAAACACTGTTGTATATTTGCAAGCAAAAATCATGAGTGTGTTTAATCACTAAGTGCAGTATTTTAAAACAGAGACATTTCAATACATGTACAGGTAACGTAATATTTTAATAAAACTGTACATTCTGTTCACTTTGTGTGCTAAATGACTGTTGATGCTTGCTACAAAGGTGTATGTGTGAAAAACAGGGTTAAGGCATCCACCTGTGTTCTAAATGTGTATTGGATGGTTAATTGGATTCTAGACCTATGTATGCATATTTCCTGTGTAGTAACATAGTACACTGTGTATGTCATACATTGACTCATGTTTCTGACTGCTATTACTGAATTTTTATCTTTTAATTTTTGGGCCATGTTTGTGCAGTGCTGCACTTAGCTCAGCTGGTTTGCACTGCACAGCAGCAGTGCACAAACTGCACAATTGGACCGCTCAGGTAGCAGACAGGACTCAGGACATCTAAAAATAGACCTGAGATGTAGTCTATTAATGTAAGTCTTCATGGCACAAATCCACAAAGTGCCATTGGACTACATTTAACAGTGTGAATTTCAGGATGAATACAAATGTATTAGATGATCTTGTAACTTCTCCTGTGGCTGCAAATGTTAAATGTTCAACATATACCTATATTCCAAACCAGTACCATCAACTTCCAACAATAACACCTTAACACCTGCTGTCATAGATTCAGTTACGTAGCACATGTATTTCATACAACCAATAGGCAATGTCACATATTTCCTACAATATTTTATTATGTTTTCGACCCTAATTGCACCCCATTTCATTACATTCGTATACCTCCATTTCTTTTCTGTAAAGCATTACCGCTCAATGGCGTGCATTGCTCAACCATTCGCATCAACTCTCAAATGTGATAAAGTATGTTGATCTGTTTCAGATGCCCATATGCACTTGTAAAAGTACTACCTACACCATTATTCCAACCTGCCAAAATACATGCAAAGAAAACAGTTGAAGGCATTACATGATGCTATTGCCGAAACTGGCACCATCTGGATCCAAAAATGGAGTGTGATTGTGCATTAATGAGTGAAATGCATGAACACACCCCACAACCGCAATTGAAGCAATATATATAAATATAGATACAGATATAGATATATGTTTGAGTACATACCAAATAATAGTTTGTACTGAATATCCTAGAAAATACTTGTTACTCAACTGACTGTGTGGCACCACGTGTTAAAACAGTGATATATTCCTTTGTTTTGTAGCACATGGTACTATGATTACAGCTGTGTTATCATTTTTATGCATTGTTGCCCGTTGTGCACCAGCACACAACAATACATTAATGAAAATAAATGGGGAAGATATGACAGTAGTAACATGAAGAGAAAACAGGGTGAACTTGAACTGTTCCAATACTTAATCTGTCGAAGGCCATAAATAATTCCACTTGAAATAGCATGCTTTCCTGCCAGTTGCACTTACTGATATTGAGCACTGTCTGCATTTTGAGACATTTGAAGAAGCTGCTCTCCACTTACCATTGTACAGATATGGAAACCAAGCATGTTACTTTGTATGATGGTAAGCAGACGGCAGCTTTTTCAAATGAATTAAACAGTAGAGAATGCAAATCTCAAGCAATCCAATTCCATGCTTATTTCATATCAAGCCATTTGAGCAACTCTGTTATTTAAATGGGAGATCTGAACTATATATTCATCAACATTTTGTCATATCTGCAAAACTATGTCAAGTATTATGCTGTAAATGGAAGTAAATATAAATTGCCATGGAACAAGTGTAAAATGTATGTGGAATACACAGTATTCAAACCCAGACATATGTCTACAGTAGTCCTAAACTTACAGCAATTGCCACAAGAATGTTGAGTCAACACTTGTCTATGCAGCCCTTTATTTGCATAAGCTGTATTATCACAACAGTATAAAAAATACCCTGTACTATAACCTAGGACCATCTGTACTCCAGTGTGACACTTACCACCAGTCACCACAGGATTAATTACATGAGGTACCCTATATTAGTATTTATTGTTAACTGCACATAGCACAGTCTCACTTACTAGGTTTGTGCAATGCCAAGCAATGTGCAGCAGTATTAATTGAATGCATCCAGTTTCCATTTTTGGATGTCTGGATCATGTCTGGTACATGGGTGGTACATCACACAAACAAGCAGTGCATCTCACAAACTTGGGGAAAAAAAAACAGGGAGAACAATACACAATGGATAACAGTACACAATTACACATGCAATATTAATTAGGAATAATCCTAATATATATTGGTCAAGGGAGAGAAATTGCACTGCAATCAACCTGTTGCAGGCTGCACACTTATACAGATATGCATAGCTCTCAGCCTGTCTGAAAGACAACATAAATAATGGGGGAACAAAGGCACAAATATAGGAACACATTTTAACAATTGCTCTTAGGCAGTTGATAGAACAACAGGTTATGCATTAGCATGAATTTTCTGATGCATATGGAGTCTTAATCTCACATGTCTGTCATTATTTCGGACTTCAGTCATCAAAGGGATGGCAATGATTTGCCAGAAATGCACAATTTTACAGATAACAGGCAAAAAATATTAGGCAAACATCTGGACATTCTGTGTAAATCTGTATAGTTGTGTTGTATACAGAAGGGCTTTCTGCATTCATGGAGAGGTTTCACAGCCAGATACACTGAGGCATGCCACAAAACCTTGTTTAACTGTGCTGTGCCTTATTAATATGCATTGCATGTTGCTGAGCGCTGATTGAGGTTGAGTTTACTGAATCCTGGGGTGCATCTTTCAGACCTATCTTTTTCATTTGAGGTTTTCTACAGTCTGTATGCAGATGACATGAAAATGGGTAAACTGATCACACGTGTTACAGATAAGGCATGTCTGAAAAAGAACATTACTAAATTGACCATTTCAGCACAGGAGAATAATATACTAATAACTATATCAAAAATTAAACATATGAAAATTGGGAGATATAAATTGAAATGGGAATATTTAATACAGCATACAGTGATTGAAATTGCAGATTCATGTAAAGACCTGGATATATGGGTAGATCCAGCGTTGAGTTTTTCTAATCATATAATCCAATTGGTTAATGGTAGCTATAGAACTATAGGGTAAATAAAAATATTTATAAAGTCTAGGAAATCAGAAAAAATGAAGTCATTGTTTATTAATTATAATTGACCCAAACTTGATTATAGAATAACAAAATGGAAACATTATAAGAAAACAGGCATGCATGAACTGGAAATAGTATAATAGAAATATACCAAGGACATCGATAGATGTTCATAGGTTCATAGGTTCGTACTAGGCTATCTGCCCTAGGGCATTTATAAGCCTAGCCAGAGTGTATGTGGCTTACACCACCCCTTAGGATGAGAATACTACGCCCTTTTAGGGTTTAGTTTACTATGCCTCTGTCTAGTAGTGACACAGAGATGACCCCCGGGGTAAACCTACGATCTCCCATCCACTCATCGAGATTTCTCTTGAATAGAGTCAGTGAGGGGCTCTGCCTAACATGGACTGGGATTCTGTTCCAGAGTGTAGGGAGCCTCTGGGTTATGAATCTGTCCCTCCAGCACATTCTATTTATTTCTGTGTTGAAGTTTAAGTCACTTGTTCTCGTGGCTCTGATGGATTTGGATTTTCTGAGGTGGAGCATGTCCATTAATTCAGGATTGGACATGGCCTTGTACGTTAGGCACAGATCACCTCTGAGTAGGCGGTATGTGACTGAAAAGAGCTGGAGTTTTTTCAGTCAGGCAGCATATGACATATGTTTAAGACCCTTTATCCTCTTGGTGAGGAACTTTTGGGGTCTTTCCAACTGCTGCAGGTGTCGGGTGAGATACATCCCAAATGGGGCATTGTACTCAATCAGTGGCCTGATAAGAGAAGAGTACAGGGGCACAATGACCTCTCTTGACCTAGATGTGAAACCCTTCATGATAAGGTGGGAAATATAGAACGTCTTCCTAACCACTTTGGCAATTTGAGTGTCAAATGAGAGGTTACTGTCAACCTGGGTCCCTAGGTCCCTGATTACCTCTTCCGTACTTAATGGATTACCGCCTATGTGGTAATTTGTCGGTATCTTGTTTTTTCCAAAGGGTATGACTATACATTTTTTGGCATTCAGCTTAAGGCCATGGCTCTGGTACCAATTATCCATTTCTATGAGGCCTCTCTGAAGGATGTTTGTGTCCGCTGGAGTATCAATTATGGCGCCCAGTTTGCAGTCATCTGCGAACTTTGTCAGCCACAATCCTCCTATGTTTGCCTGTACCTCGGAAAAATAAATGCCGAACAAGAGGGGTCCCAGGAATGAGCCCTGTGGGACACCGCTTGTGACTGGCTTAGAGTCTGACATAGCTCCAGCAACTCTGACCCTGTGAGTTCTGTCCTTGAGCCAGTTTGCAACCCATCTTGTGACATATGGGTTTACATTTAAGCTGGTGAGTTTGTCTATGATGCCCGAGTGGGGTATTGTGTCAAAGGCTTTTGCAAGGTCAAGATGGCTGTGTGAACTGCCTTACCCTCATCAATGGCCTTAATGACTGTTTCAAAAAAGTCGACCAAGTTCAAAAGGCAGGATCTGCCCTTGACAAAGCCAAATTGGGTAGGATACAATGTCTGTTGGTCCCCAATGTCTTTGTTTATGAGTTCCATAATGATCCTCTCCATAGCTTTGCAGACCAGGCTTGTCAAGCTTATGGGGCAGTAATTTCCAGGGTCCGTAGAAGCACCGCCTTTGTGAAGTGGGACCACTGTTGCCGTACGCCACTCTTTGGGTACGTATCCTGTAGTAAGGCTAAGATTAAACAGCAGCCTTATGTGTGGGTTTAGTTCCTCTTGGAGTTCATGTAGCACACAGCCCGGGACACCATCCGGTCCCATTGATGCTGTGTTTTTAGCTTTAGAGAGGGCGGCTCTCACCTGGGCATCTGAGATGTTAGGGAGGCTACACTCTGCTGGGATAGTTATTTCTCCTTTTGGGAAATTTGCACTGAACCTGTCTGCCAGAATGTTGGCAATGTCAGTGGGTTCAGTGTATTTTGTGTCATTTTGGACTAACTCTGAGCATATCTGGGAGTTTCCACCCAGGTTTCTAACATAGCTAAAGAAGGCCTTGTGATTGTCTTTTGTGTCTTTTGCGATTTTTCTCTCAAAGTTGGCCTTGGATGATTTTATGAGTGATCGTAGTTTTTTGCTAGTACTGATCAGAGATGCCTTCCCTTTTAGGGATTTTGCTCTGTCATGTAGTAGCTTCCTCCTCCTGTTGTAAAGTTTGTTTATGGCTGGGGTCCACCAGACTGGGCGCCTGCCTTTGGGGGAATGGCTCTTGGTTTTATTTGGGATTGCATGATCCATGCATTCTTGAAGGTGCCCATAGAAGGCATTTGCAAAGGATTCAGCAGTGTGGGTTGTGGTTTCCACTGGCCCAGGGGCCTTGAAAGATACCTCTTCAGTCTTAAGAAGTGTGAAGTTTGCTTTTGAGAAGTTCTTCACTGTGGTCTTTTGTGCAGGGGGTGGGGGCGGGATGTGGATTTCCAGTGAGATTAATTTATGGTCTGATCTTACCAAAGAGGGATGTACTTCCGGTGTGGAGCATTTTGTACCAATGTTTGTGATGATCAGGTCTAGTATATTGTCTCCTCTTGTGGGAATGGTGACTAGTTGTTCCATTGCATTTGAGTTTATGAATTCTAGGAACCTTTGGGCTAGGGTGTTGGGGCTTGAGTAATGTTCACAGTCTATGTTTGGGTAGTTGAAGTCTCCCAAAATGATGATATTTGGAGAGACATTCATACTCTCCAGTGTCTTCAGGAAGGCTGTGTGGGGTTCTTGAGTTTGAGAGGGTGGTCTGTAGCATGCTACAAACTGTAAGGCAGTTTTGCCTATGGTTAGTTGCACCTGGATAGTCTCTGATGCTTCGTGCATTGCCACTAACCTGGAGGTGTGGGTATCTTTGATGAAAATGGATACTCCCCCTCTTTTTGTGGTTCGGTCCAAGTTTTGGGGCCGGAAAGCATGATATGAGGTAAAACCTGATAGTGCTGGGGTGTTCTCAGGAGCCTTTAACCAGGTTTCAGTCACTGCACAGACATCGATGTTCTCCATACTGAGGAGGGCTTCGAGGGCGTGCATCTTGAGGTTTAGACTTCTGGCATTGAGCAGCATTACCCTTATTTTTTTTCCACTTGTGTTTTCTAGGGAGGTAGGTTTGTCATTTGAGCCTTGCCTAAAAAAGGCACTATGGGGGTGGCAAGAGCCTTGGCCAATATCCGGAAGCCCAGGGGTGACAGGTGCAAGCCATCCCTTGCGAAGCAGCGTGGCTTGTCAAGCATGTCATCCCAAGCAGACAGACACTGGATCCCCTTAGAATGACACCAGTAATTAAGCCAATTGTTATTTTGTCTTTGTACTGTGGCATCATTCTTGGTGAGGGTAAGATGCTGCTCAGGGTCAGGGTCATACCGGCCTGGGCTACATAATCAGAGAGCTCCTCTATGTCTCTTTTCATGTAGTCTAGGGAGGTACGATTCAGGTCGTTCATACCGGCATGTACAATGACTGAGTCATATTTGTACTTGCTGTGGAGTGACCTGAGTGCTTGTGTTATGTGGCGGATTCTAGCTCCCGATAGGCAGCTCACTGTGACCCTCTCCTTGTTCAGTCTGGTGAGCGGGACATCAGTGTGCCTGACTATGGAGTCACCTATTACAAGTGTGTCTGGCATGTTGTTTGGCCTTAAGGGCTGTGACTGTTTAGCACACTGACTTTGTGAACTATGTGTTGCATGTGCTATGTCTTGAGGTGGTGGTTGCTTGGGTGTCTGCTTTGGAGGCCTCTGTTGTTTTGGTAGATTTTTAATCAGCCCGAGTATGTTTTTGTGTGTTTATGTGTTTGGTTTGCAGTTGTGATAGTTCTATGTGAGACTGGGTTTGTGGTGTGCATGGTTACCTTCTCCTCCTGACTGGTCTTGCCAGTACTGAATTGAGAGAGCTCAGCCTCCAGTTTGGCTATATAGTTGCATCTCTCGCATATATTTGTATTTGTTGGGAGGAGGAGAGGCTTGTCTGTGTACATGAGGCAATTGTAACATTGCCTCAAGATTCCCAGATTCACCAGCTGAACAGGAGAGGATGCCAGCAAGTGACCCTTCGACATGCTAGAAATAGTGAAAAAGATTGCTGTGTAACTGAGTCAGAAAGGACCTATAGGGAAGTGGGTACTCAACAGAATTTAGGTGAATGAAGTACTTTTCGTTTGTTTAAGAGTGCTTTACCTGTATACAAAATGCTTTAGGAGCAAGTGCTGAGCTTTTCAGATAGAGTATAGGCTGTTTAGATTGCAAGTAGAACAGTTGTAAGGGAAAAATTGAAGAGCAGACTTGGAGGAGCCAGAAAAAGTTTAACCTTGTTTAACCAGCGCTGCGCTATGCGCACGACTGCGCAAAGCCATGCAAACGCGAATTTTAAGCAGTGAACTACAAAAGAGCTAGGAATGGTCCCAAACAACCAATTACTAACAGCTTCTTGTGCTGAGGTCACTTCCCCCAAGGATAGGTAGGCTGCTCAAGGCTCCCCACTCCCACTGGTGAGCAAAGAAACTTCCTTCTATCCAAGTAAGGTAATGGACAACACAGGAACTACACCACAGCCCAGAATACAGCAATGCCTGTATACTGGTCTAAACTAGTCGAGAAAGGTGGGAAAACAAGGATTATTTTTTTGTTTTTTTTTTTTTGCAGAAATACACAGAAAATGCAGAGACAGTGATAAATTAGTTACACAGACTAGCACACTTTAGTGGGCAGCCTCCACAGTTCAATTAAACAAACAAACAAGCAAACTTTCGACTAAATTCGACTAAATGTAACTTTAAGTGCAGATTTTAAAATAAATGCAGTAATCAGTAAAAAAAACAGTTCAGGCTAGTTCAAAGTAAGCAGCAGAAGCTATTTTCAGTGAAAATTTAAGTTATTATGAAAGAGTAACATATCTGAACTTGTACAATGTCACATATGGATACTGGAGAGAAGATCTTATTCAGGTATATGGGGTATTTAGAGACAACTGCCTCTGGGAATGTTTGGGGTTATCAAAAATTAGTGGAGAATCATCAGATAACCTATGTAAAATATTTTATAGGAATTAGAAGTGCATTAACTGGTTCTCTGAGAGAGATGCTGATGCATGGAATAGACTACCAAATTACATTAAAGCAAGCACTAATTTAGATATTTTTAAAACAGCCTAGGCACTTATTATAGGGGCAACTGTTCTGATATATTGGCAGGCTAGAAGGGCACTGATGCCCATCTTTGAAATATTTGTATATTGGTAAATGATCAAACAAATGATAGGGTGGAACGCTTTAATTCTAATCTTAAGACCATGCTAAGAAACTTGCAGTCCAGTTTAAATAGGAATTGGATAAGTACTTAACCCATCTCTTTTTTGTATCCAGGGATGTACCCCAAAAATCCAGAGGGTTTTTGCTCTTTGATTTACTTTATGTTCACTATGTAAGGGGACCTCTAAACTTAATGTATGGACAGTGTCAAGGCAAGGTAAATATGGTTTCCAGAGAGTTTGTTGTAAAGTGGATGCTAAATTTTAGGATTAAGTTTATAGACCTCTTGGAGAAGCACAAGATAATATAACACAAGCACAGCAGCAATAAAAAATGTTTGGCATGACAGAAATGTGAGACCCTCTGAGAATACAATTCGACAAACAGTAATGGTGCTCATTCCTGCAAATAAGAATAATTTGCAGGTGGCATGGGCGGAACCTTTGACTCTTTTGAAAATGGAAATCAATGTTAATTATGTGGCCCAGGTAGAAGGCAGAAGGTACAACCTCACATTCTGCCTTGCTAATAGGATGAAGATCTTCTTAAAAAGACAAACTCTACATACTCTAGTATATAGTATATACAGTGAGTGACAAGATGAATCTGAGTGGGACCTCGTAGTAGAACTCCTCAGTGGGATTTGAACTAACAAATTCAATGGATGAGGTACTATTGTCACAGCATCTATCCCTTTCACAGGTTCAAAACTCCAAGCAATGATATGTGAGTTTGGTGACATGTTCACCATTAAGCTAGGGTTCTCCCAGCTCACAAAATACATTGTAGACTTAGGAACCCAATGGCCAATCAGACTCCATCCAGGATGCCTGAGTTGGTCTGAGAAAGGTGGATTGCACTATAGCAAAAATGTTTTATCAGGCTGTACAGTTTGCGAGTGGGATTAAAGAACTGAAGGAAAATGAAGCCACAGTGGAAAAATTCTTTGAAATGCAGCTGTCGTGATAAGTGGCATTGCAGCTATATGATGGGAATTTCATTGTTATGTATATTAATAAGAAAGGCATTAAGAAGGTGATAATAAAATGAGTATATATTATGAAAATGTGACGATCTGCAACTAACTCTTGCAGTATACAGAACTGGTGTGATCAGTCTTGCATAAGGAAAGGTGTTTAAGGAAGGGTTACGTCTTGACAAATAAACCTAATGGAAAAACTGAAAAAAAAAAAAAACAGTCTGGAAGCCCCAAGCTAATAAAAATCTAAAACCAGCTGTCAGCAAGCCCATCTTCAGAAAGGATCTGCAGTAATTTAGACAACCACGGATCACAGGCACCAATTATTTTATTGTTAAAGCTTAAAAAACATTTATTTAGTTTTTTGTCTTAAGAAAGACTTCATCAGAAAACAAATAATCCCATAGCCCTAATGCTTTATATAACAATATCAGTCGACTAATTAAGCCATTAAAGTATTTAAATCCTAAATGAATAACTTCTTAATGGTATAAAACAATCAACCATAAAAATATAAAATTATATCGTTTTTACAAACCATGTCCTAAAAATCTATAACATACCACATTTTATTTTAAATAGGAAAACTTCATGTTAAAACCCCTTGTCCAACAAAGTGGATTAGAGTAAAACAGAATAAAAACTATAAACTCAGTTTTACGAAAGGTCAGTTTAAGGAAAAAAATGTATATATGTATATATATATATATATATATATATATATGGTTTACCACCAAAATGTTGACCATCACATCATCAAACGCTTGTGTGAGATCGAGACTGACTACCGAAAAACTCGAACACCATTATTGCGAACCGGAAAATCTTGCCCCCTTTTTTACATATTAGCACTTGCTTTAGGTGTGGAGTGGTCAGAAATGTCACCATTTGGTTTTATTTTGGCAGTCTAAAATTTCAGCAGTATGGATTTTGTGGAAATGTTTTGACGATGTGGACATTCGACTATGTGCATGCAACATTTTGACAGTAAACCTATATATATATATATATATATATATATATATATATATATATATATATATATTGGCTGGTATACTAAATAATTGTCTTAATATTACCCATTAATAATGATTGGACCTGTGTTTTAACACAGGTACCTGAGATAAACTGTCATTAATACCTGGTAGGTGTATGGCATCCAATTTAATTTGCCAACTTAATTCTCTTACCTCAAGATGATCCTTCTATGTCCCAGCTCTTGGGATGGGTGCAATTATATCTAAAATATTAAATAAAAAATGTTTAAAACCTGTGCATACAATGGAATGTTTAAATAGGACATTGTTAGAATTATGTGTCATAAGGTCATAGTTGTGCTCATATAAGCTCTTTTTGAGCTGCCTCTCAGTCTTCCCTACGTAAAAAGCCTGACAGGTGGCACATTAGCCATGTATAACACTCATTTGCTAAAACAGTTACCATCCTGAGGGTAAATAACAGTTTTTCCTGGTTCTTTAATGAAATTACTGGTTGTTCAAGGATATATTTACATTGAGCACAATTGCCACAAGGGAGGATCATCTTGAGGTAAGGGAGTTAAGCTGTCAAATTAAATTTGATGCCTACACCCACCAGATATTAATAACAGTTTATCTCTGGTATATGTGTTAAAACAAAGGGCCAGTCATTATTAATGGGTAATAGTAAGTAATTATTCAGTATACCAGCCGCTCTATATATGCATATATATATATATATATATATATATATATATATATATATATATATATATATATATATATTTATATACATACATATATATATATATATATATATATATATATATATATATATATATATATGTATATATATACATATATCTATGGGATCCTGACACATGCTCGACTAGCATATGTCTGAATCACAAAATATCGAACACACATACACAAATGTGCTTAACATCGACAAATGCTTCCGTGTATGTGTGCCTGTTTCGTAGAATGGACTACAGTGAGGGTAAGGGAATTTCCCTTTTTCCCACTGTAGTGCGATCTCAGAATGAGAATAATAAAGTAGGGGGGTGTGAGGCGTGCATGGGGTCACCCCTGCAGTAAGGTAGCTTTTTTTTTTTTATCTACACATACACGGAAGTTCTTTTCGATGTTAAGCGCTTTCGAGTATATGTGTTCGATGTTTTGTGATTCGGACATATGCTAGTTGAGCATGTGTCCTAGACCCATACATACATATATATATATATATATATATATATATATATATATATATATATATATATATCCCCTAAAATGACCTTTTGAAAAACTGAATTTATAGTTTTTAATTCTAACTTAAACAGCTACTATAAGCCCATACAAAATGTAATGGAAGCACCTTGAAGGCTTAACAGCCGAAATGCTAGAGTGTGTGAAAAGAGAATAAACTTTTTTGCTTGAAGACTATGTCTTCCTTTTGTGGTTCCATTTTATTCTATTTTACTATAATCCACTTTGTTGGAGAAGTGTTTTTAACATGAAGTTTTATTATTTAATATAAAATGTGGTATGTTATAGATTTTTAGGATATTGTTTGTAAAAATTATATAATTTTATATTGTTATGGTTGGTTGCTTTACACCTTTAAGAAATTATTAACTTAGGATTTAATTACTTTAATGACTTAATTAGTAAACTGATATTGTTATATAAAGCATTAGGGCTATGGGATTTTTTATGTTCTGATGAAGTCTTTCTTATGACGAAAAGCTATCTGAAAGTTTTAATAATAAAATAATAGGTGCCTGTGATCCATGACAAATAAACATCACTGTGGATCAATCAACTTTTATAACAGTTATTGGAAAAAATATGATTTCCTCTTCTTTATTGGTAAAGACAGTTAACACATGAAACACACATGGGCATGCACAAGAAAGAAAGACAGAAAGAAAGAAAGAAAACAACAGGAAAGTCTCTTGAAATTACTGCTTTGCTGAATTTTGTATAACATCAATATCTCTGAGCCAGGATGTGTGAACCTTTTTAGAAACTGAATATCTCAGTAAATATATTAAAAATAGCATTCTCATTAGAGAACAATCAAGAGTGCATGAGAAAGTTGATTATTTCAAGGCCTCGGAAGGAGATAATTTCACATTTAAAGCTAGCTATCAGGATTTGAAGAAATATTGCCTAGCTTATTAATTTGGAATTGTATGTGCACACAGCAGCTACTAATCCCATAGTCAGGGGAAATGATTTTCTCTTCAAATGCCTTCTGATAATAAAATGGCTAGTTGTGTTGTGTTCTTAGAATAATAAATACATTTCCTTTAAGTCAAATGGGGAAATGTAGACTGCTATCTTGTGCGTGCTTTTCAGTGAGGAATATTTGACTGAGCTCCCATAGTAACCCTGTTGTTTTTTAATATTTGAAATAATATTCTGAAAAGAAAAAAGTAAAGAAAAGCAGTCACAGAAATAACAGAAATGTGAGATGTCTGTTGTATTCAATTTACCGAGTAATAAGGTCATTACCTGGCTATTAGTCATGCAGAAATCCTACGAGAGTGTATGAATATACTCTTTATTCTTTCTGCATTTCATGTGTTGATAGCTGTTACTGCAGAGTTGGATAGAAGGCAAGCAGTAATGTTTAGATAAATAGGAAAAACATGTAACACTTCTCTGTCTAATGATATCCCAACAGAACAGAAAAAGCAGGGATTAGCTCATGTACTATCTTACTTATGCCAGCTCACTTGGAGTACAGCAATTTACTCTGCAGCTGTCCACTTTTGACAATTTAATTTTGCTTCTTCAATTAATGGATGGGAATACAGGAAAAATGTCATCATGTTTTCATCACATTATTATTATCTCTCAGTATTTTCTAATCCTTTGGTGTAGTTCTTTATAGTCAGCTCTAACGGACAAAGATGTTGGGCTGGATTCACGAAACCTCTGTGTAAGACTTAATATGTCTTACTCGGAGGCTGCAGTTGAACGGTATGATGTCAGCATGCCATGCATATTCATGAGGGCATGCTGAATCATACCCTAGTCTAACACGGTCCGTGTAGGAAAGTAGGGGGCGTGTCTGATTGCCGAGTACTGCAAAGGGACACGCCCCCAGAAGAGTCAAAGTCCTGAAAGTAAACACCCATGAGTGAGTTCGCTGAAATGTCAAGGAACACAACACCACACATCCCCACAGACTAAACCCTACTGAAAATGTGTAAAATGTAAAAATAGCAGTTTCATTTTTTTTTTATAATTTCCAAAATGTTTGCCCGCATTTGCTCTCATTTGCATGGGTATGCCCTTCGCTCAGCCACAGTTAGCAGACATTGAAAAGTATATAAGATCTACATATGCGAATTAAGCCAAGTAGCAAAAGCGTAGCGGTAGAGACGTTGGCCAAAGAGGAGGTAGTCACGGTTCGAGCCCCCACAACATCATTCTCCATTTTTATTTAAAAAAGTATGAAACAATCCCCTGACACACATATATATATATATATATATATATATATATATATATATATATATATAAAACTATAATTTAAGTAAAATGTAATGAAATGGGCCATGTATTTGTGAACAAAACCGACATAATATATATAAAAAAAGTATCATAATTGCCCATAGCTTAGCAGCGCTTTAACAAGCTTAATATGAATGCCCGTAGGTAAGCAATGCTTTAACAAGCTTAATATGAGTGCCCATAGATGAGCAGCACTTTAACAAGCTTAATATGAGTGTCCGTAGGTGAGCAGTGCTTCACCCAGCTCAATATGAGTGCTTATAGGTAAATAACACGTTACCCAGCGTAAGCCGTTTGCGCGGAGCTGTGCAGCACGCCAACCAGCTCACTGTCGGGCAATGTTGGGCAAGCTGTAGCAAAGTCGCCTTTACACAGACACACCTCCTAGCCTGACTAGACAGTAGTAAAATAAAAAAAGCAATGACAAGGGTCAAACCTGGGATACTGTGCACCATAGTCAAAGTACTGAACCACTAAGCCATGACAGTTGTACTTAGAAATACAGTATTAGCATATATATAGGAATGAATGAAAACAGAACCATGACAAAGCAGGTTTGCTGTAAGCTGATAAATATCCAAAATGGCCAATCACAGATAAGTGCGGGAAAACCGGCATATATAAGCCCCATAGGTGGGAATACACACCATAACTGATTGTGGTACCCATTTGCAGTCAGGATGGCAGGTGCAGGAGAGGGAAATCACTTTAGAGCACAAAGGTGGGGTGTTGAGGAGTGAAAATATATGGTTTGGCTCCTAGTCCATGATCATGAAGCACAACTCATGCAGGGCCAGGTTCAATGAGGAGCATATAAGGCAGAGGTGTGGAACTGGTTGGCACATGATCTCACCAGTGCCACAGGCATTCCGAGGACTGGTGAACAGGTCCGTCACCACCATGCGGACCTGAAGCGACGAAAGGAGGACCAACTGAGCCGATGGATCCAGGAGGCCCACCAAATGCCCAATGCCCCACTACTGAGTAAGTATCCATGTAATTAAGTATGTTAATAATGCTATCCTAGCCTATAGTATGGATAGGTATGTTACAATATTCCTTCATTTATATTACAGCTGCAGGTGTTCGTTCCACGAATCGGCAAGTCTATGCTGATAGGCTGGCGAGGTTGCACCACCAGACAGGTTAGTAATTATTCTGCTGGCATTGTTATAGAATATAAGTGAGACAGCTTGTAAAATAGTTCAGTGTTGTAACCCAGTAATAAAGGTCAAATAAGCCTAGAAGAAAGATTCTGCTAGTATTGTAAGATTAGATAAGTGATGCAGCCTGGAAAAGAGTATTGCAATCCAGTAATAAAGATTAAACAAGTCTCAAATAGAGTTTCCACCTATATTGTAATATCAGATAACTGCTTCAGCCTGAAAATGAGTGTTGCAATCAATCAACAAAGGATAGACAAGTGTCGAATACATCCTTGTAAATTCTGCCATATGAAATAAGTGAGTCAACTGGAAAGGATTGTTGTAACCCAGTAATAAATGTTAATAAAGCCTAGAATTAAGTACCATCCTGAAATGTAAATATAAAATAAGTGAGAGAGTGTGAGAAAGGGAGTTTGAAGCTACCAAGAAAGCTGTAATAAGTCTGGAATAAAGGTATACTGCATTCACTACATAATGAAATGAATGAGACAGCCACAACCAAAGAGTGAAATGTCTTTAATAAAGTACAGAACCTGGACTGTCTCCGTCCCACAATTTGGATATGTTGCTGTACCCTTGCATTATGGAGATAGTATGGTTGTATGAAATGCTGAACATGCACAGTTGTCTAGACCCATATAAATCAAATGTAACAGGATGCTTTATCTGAACACAGCCAGATATGAACGTATATGAATAAAAATGGAATGTATATTAATGTAGCAGTAACATCCCCATCACCAACATTCCTAAGGTTACATACAGAAAACTGTACTAATACATGTAGGGGATATATATCTGCATCTACTAGGAATGTACACTATATGTATATGTAGTTTAAATTGTTAATGTAATATTTCTCCACCCCACCCTATTTTCACAAATTATGCCATTCCACACCAAACTGGGTATGTCTATTTACAATTAATTCCCATGGACATTTGTCCTGTTGGTTTATATATATCTGCATGTACATTGATGCATGTGCCCTGTTCACATATCCAAACCTGATGGCATGTTGCCACCAATCAACCCTGCATGCTGTTGGAATGTCCACTGTTGTTCTAAATATGCATGTGTTATGCTTGCTGCTCAATGTTCGGAATTCATGTGTGTTTGGTTAATGGGAATACTGATACATGCTGTTACAACTAATTTTGAATGGTGTTGTTTGTTACTAACCCAAAATACCATAAAATACTGCTAAACATAGGACAACAGGGAAGGTGGGTTCCAGCGGACCCACCTCTCCCACCTCAGCTGGCGAGTGCACCTGGCACCAGTGCCCAGGCCAGGACCTACTCCTCCGGTGGCCTTGTGCCACCTTCAGGTGGAAGCGCTGCAGGGGATGGGGCTCATCCCCCCTCTGCAAGAGTGGTCAGAGGAGAGCCTCCACTCACTCTCCATAGGGTCAGGGCTGTGGTGTGTAGTGAGATCAGGCGTTCTGTGACTGATCCCCTACGCCAGCTTGAGGCGAGAGTGGTGCAACTCACAGGTGTGCCTGCCCATCCTATCCAGCCCCCAGCACAGCCCCGGCCTGGGCTGTGAAGGCGCAGTGGTAACTGCCCATGGGTGGGGATCTCAGTTCCACTGTTGCCATCTGTGGGCTCATGGGCTTGCGATATCCAAACATCCATCCCTGTCAATTGTGTTTACCCCCCACATGTGTCATACTCTGCCCCTGTATGCGTCTTGTTTGTCTTGTCTGTTAACCTCTCCAACCTACCTCCCCAAATATACCTACTTCCTGTACCTCACATTCCACTCTCACCTAAAAAAAATAAAAAAGGGCACTCTGTTCCCACAAAAAAATTACGCCCCATACATAGCTGCCCATTTTGCATACATGTCTTCTGGACATGTAAACTGATAATTACAATTGGCTGTACAACATATTTTGTTGTCCTCACCCCTCTCTCAGGGGTGGAAGGTGTCAAATCTCACTCTAAATTTCTAACATATGCACAGCTGTTGATGGTAAAGAATTGGGCAGCTATGGGCCTTCCCTACATCCTTCCTGCACATCCCGAGCTTATTTTCCTCCTGTCCTACCCTCTTTGTGCCCCCTTTTTCACCACTTTCCTATTTCCCCATTTTCTTTTCTTTAAAAGAAAATAGCGCGGGTGTTAGCGGGAGTAAGCACTTTTAAGCAGTAGTCAGCGGGTATGCGCTTGATGCGCTTAGCTAAGCATAGCTAAGCGTCACGCAAACTCATGCAAACCCGCTTACAACTGCTTAAAAGTGCCTTAGTCACTCTGTATGACAAGGCCTGTAGTCTGCTCATCAGCAAAATAAAATACCCCTGTCAGTCTCGAACCCAGGACCTTGGAAAAACTAGATTGCATGAATTACCACTGAGCCACAGCAGATATACAAGAACTTGGTGCTGAAAGAAATATATCATGAAATACAAGGAGTGAATGTAAAGGGAAAATAGGAAGGCCATTATACAAATCTTGTTCTGTGTATCTTTACTGGCAATTCTTGTGGAATTGCATTACATTAGTGTGATAAGAGAAACAGCCATGCTAGTAGGTAATAATGTTACAGTAGCACCTTACAAACCCCACACAGTAACAGAGCAGGATAAACACCGCCATATTTGAATAGGTAAGAGGCCAGACCTCCCAACTGTGACTGATTTACAGGGATGTCCCTGATTTGCAAACAAATGTTACCTGTGCCCCACTGACTCCCTGTGAAATGTACTCACAGTAGGCAGAAAGATGGGGAATCCCACTTAATGGTAACTGTCAATAAGTTACAGTAGACACTACATGCATGTCAGAAATGGTGTAGTAATACATATGCTCAAAATACCCCACAGTCACAACTGCAGAATATCTGAAATATATCACGGGTGTATCCCACTGATATGTACCTTTCCCTGAGGCTGGTCAAATATATACCTGAGAGTATCTGAGGCCTGGAAGTGTCAGAAACACACAGGCATATCAGCCTGTCTGCTGTTAAACACTCTGCGAATAGCTGTAGAATTACTTCCACAAGCATGCCCTTATGTAGGAGTACAACACAGAAATATCAAAGGATGTAGCCATCTAACATACTAATGACAGTATAGCAGTTCACAAGCACTGCATGTGCCTGATATTCATAATTGTTAGTACAATATAGTTAGTTGTCCTCACCCCTCTCTCAGGGGTGGAAGGTTTCAAATGTCACAGCAAATGTCAAACATATGTACAGCTATTGCAGTTAAAGAAATGTGCAGCTATGGACCTTCCTTACACCCAGCCTGCACATCCCTAGCTGGTGTCCTCACTCATTGACTTCCTGCTTCCCGCTTACAACTGTTTAAAAGTGCCTTATTCACTCTGTATGACAAGGCCCCAGTACTGCTCAGCAGCAAAACAAAATACCTTTGTAAGTGTCAAACCCCAGACCTTGGGTTCACCAGACTGCATGAAGTACCACCAAGCCACAACAAACATATAAGAACTTAGTGCTGAAAGAAATACATCATGCATTACAAGGAGTGAATGTAAATGGAAAATAGGAAAGCCATAGCAACACATTCCAGTAAAGACAAATATCAGGCATTCAAGGAGTGAATGTAAAGGGAAAATAGAAAAGCCATAGCAGCACATTGCAAGAACTACTGTTGTATGCCAGTTAATCCACAAATCCCACAGGAAAGAACATACTCCCATGTAAACAGTGTTAGCATTAGCAGGTGTGAGTTAACATACACACTGAGAAGAGTGCACTGGAAGAAGCAACAGTCAGGTTTCAGTAAAACATGCATTTCAGTGGCTACAACACAGCCTCAGATATGAGAGATATACCAACCTTCTGACTGACACAACAGTGTCCACAGCAAACCAACCTGGTCCCCACCTTGCAAAACTGAAAGGACTACGCCTACCTAACCTACCATTTTATAGCAGTGTGTTGGATAGAGAGAGAGAGAGAGAGAGAGAGAGAGACCAAAAAAAAAAGCCAGCAAGCAAGCCAGCAAGCAGGCCAGCAACAAGCCAGCAAGCAAGAAAGCCAGCAAGCCAAAAGAAAAAAGCTGTCAGAGACAAAGGTAATGTAAACTACATAATCTAATAATCTACATACTGTGAACCCTCCATATGTGTTAGCAGTCTGTATCTAAATGTATATGCAGATGTGCATAGGGCAAGGGACATACTGCAACTGTTAGTGAAGGCTGGACATACATATGTAGTTGAAGGTTGCTATGTGCACATAACAATGTAGGTTGTAGTGTGTGGCATTGAAAACAGCATGCAGTGCAGGTATATGTCATGTGGTGGTGAACTTCTGTGGGACTGAGCCAGTGAGGCCTGCTACAGCTATACAGCCTGAGGACAGCATAATGCATTCTGCACAACACTGTACAATATCATTACATAATGGTATGTCTCACAACTATTTCAGAAGTGATATTCCCACCATGAAAGGTGGGCAGTCTATATGCCTACATGTGCATGTATATGTACAGCAATGGATGTTTAGAAGTGTGCATATATATATATATATATATATATATATATATATATATATATATATATATATATATATATATATATATATATATATATATATATATATATATATATATCTATATATATATATATATATATACATGTATATATATATATCTGCATATATATATATATATATATATATGTACATAGATAGAGAGGTATGTATAGAGATATATAGATAGATATAATATGTATATACATATAGATATAATAGATACATACATGTATATACGTAGATACATTCATATATAGATATGAATGTCTATATATATATATATATATATATATATATATATATATATATATATATATATATATATATATATATATATATATATATATATATATATATATATACATATATATATATATATATATATATATATATATATATATATATACATATATGTATATATATGTGTATATATATGTATATATGTGTATATATATGTATATATATATATATATATATATATATATATATATTTATATGTGTATGTGTGTATATATATATATATATATATATATATATATATATATATATATATGAAGAGCGAGTGAGAGAGGGGGACATGGGGGCAGATGTACTGCAACAGATGCCTGGTGACCAAGGCAAGGACTGAACACCAGTGTTGATACTGCAGTACCATACCCCATTCCAAAACATGTTACCCACTAACTACCACATAGGTGGTTGCCTGCCTACCACTGGAGATGTCAGAAGGGAACATGGGACACAGGTGTAAAATAGCCTCCCCTTTGATATCCACAGTGGCACACTAGTCTTGTAATCCCTGTACATGGTACGTGTCATCACAACAGGTGTGTCAGCTAGGGAAATGTAAGTCAGTGTGCCCCTCTACACCTCACAATGTCCTATGCAGTATGTACCTCCCATGAGAACTGCAGCAAGTGGAAGGGCCACAGACATACCTAACAAAGGCTGATAATGCCCTTAAACACATTCCCTATGCAGACTGACTCACAAAACCACAGCTAGGGTGCCTTGCATACTTCCTACACAGAGGTTACCACGTCTGGACATACAGAGTTATGTCACACCCATACCAGTCGGCCAACCACCATGGCAACACCTCACAATCTGTCCAGCCTACATGACCTAGGGCCCTAATCCTTGTCACCGCACTAAACAGCACATGCTGGAGGTACAGGTTTCTATACACAAATATGCCATACCCTGGACTAAACCACCCAGCATTAACAAACAAGGCTCCTTATTAGTAGATGTCATACATACCCCTGATGAATGTTATGGAGATAGGTAATATGCCCTGTGAGTCACCTCTGTGTAACCGTTTCACAGGAGCAAGTAAAATCCCATTACATGTGTGCCAAAGGGCAGGGTAGCATATGGTAGGCTGCCCTAGGCCCAGGGCCAATAGCATAGTAACTACCTATGACACAATGCGCACACACACATGTACTCAGTGTAATACCAGCTATGTGAGGTTGAATGAGTGTGACACTTACTGTGTGCAAGGTCTGTAAAGGTGTGATAGCTTAGCGTGAGTTTGTGTCTGTCATGGTAGTTTGTGTCGTAGGTGTGAGGCCAGAGAAATATGTGTCAGTTATCGGGATGCAAACATAGTAGATTGGCATATGTTGTGCTGTAGTTCCCTGTGTACGACAGTGGTGTCCCATCGTAGGCAGAAGCAATACATGTATGCTCAGTAAGTAGTACTGCTGTTGAATCCAGCTCACATATGAACTGTTGTACTACCTGAAGTTGTAGGCCTAAACACTACAGTATGGTGTATGTTCACATTCCCTGGTCACACTCTCTGGTGTGTTTCCTGTAGTCTGCACAGATTACATACCTCATGCATAGGTATCTGTAAGTAGTAGCACACAGTATTATAAGGTACACAGTTAATGCTCATCTGTGTCATCATACATTTGTGTGTTGTATGTATGTGTAATGTGTGTGTAATGATCCCTGTACCATGGTCGCAATCACATGTGTGTTACAGGGTATGAGTGTGTACTTGGCAGCATGTATACTCTGTGACAGCAGTATGCTGGATATATTAACAACTGTGCACATATGTCAGGTAGGGGTATGGCATCAAAGGCTAGGGTGGATTACCGTTGAAACTGTAAATGTGCATTGCATTCATTGCATGGGATGACAATATTCTTCATCCATTAGCTTGATACATACCCCCAGTGTGAGGTTGTGCATTGTATCCCAAACAGTGTGCAGAGTGCTGGTGTATACTAGTTTGTTGTATGGAGTGTGGCAGGCACTGTCAGACAGTTGTGTGCTGAGCACTGATATGTGGTATCGAACATGTTTATCCAATGATAGACAGACAGATGCTATATATGGCAGTTAAGTGATATCAGTACATTAGAATATTAAGTGTGCCACATGACTTGCTCACATATTTTTCTTTTCCTTCCAGGGTGATGGTGCATCAGCGTAACCCACCTTATACAGCAGCAGAGGATCAAGATATCCACCAGAGCCTGGTGCAGAATTTCTCTGTGCTGTTTTCTAGGACTAGCCAGAACCAGCATGAGAGGGCTGCACTGTGGCAAGATCTTGTCCGTCGGGAAAATGACATAGGCATGCATAACCAGACATATGAGCAGGTACACCATCACTGCAGTGATTTAATTAGACATGTCCGGCAGTGTGCATCTGATATACACAGACAACAGCTTGCCACAGGTGGTGGGGTACCTATCCACCCCCCCCCCCCTCACCAGTGTGGAGGAGCACCTCCTGAGTGTTGTGGCTCCAGGCCAACAACAACAACATCCACAAACATGTGTCATCATGGAGGCCGGAGCCACCCAGCATGTTGAAATGGAGTGTGCAGGTATCATGCCATATCTGTAGTTGATTGTTCTCTGTACTGGTAGTTTATGCATGTGTGAGATATGTACTGTGTGTGTAGCTGTTAACCTGCCTATTCTTCTGCAAGATTGATAATCTGAGCATAATCTGTACACCTGTGAAAGCCACATGTTGTACTACTGTACTTTATCATACTCACAGTATCAATGGCACAGTTGTGGCCACTGGAAATCACTGTCATATTTTTGCAGGTCCCTCTGGAGTGACAGCAAGGCAGCCAATCCATGCTGATGAGTGTGTAATAACAATACTATTGCTAAAGACATGTGCATGTCATATGGAGGTGTAGTGTGTGCACATGTAACACCTACGCATAATGCATGCTGTGCATGTTTGCTGTGCGACTATGCATATCCCATTATTCTCAGTAGCTGCCTCACTCACATGCAATACACAGAGCATGATACACATATGTGGCAACACAGTACTGGACATTGTATAGGCATACCTGATACACATGTACACAACACACACATGTTTGGCATAGACACTACACCTTAGCCTGCTACACATGTCCAGTTATGACACCTGCTGTATGGCCACCCTTCAGTATCCCACTTATCCTCTACACAGCACACATAATATACCTGAGGGGTAGAGGCCTACCATGTCTTTGTGCAACAGTCTTGAACAAATAGTACATTAATGTTAGGCAATGCTCACTATTGGCCACCTTACACACCCATGTAACAAGTGGCTGTGTAATTGTGGATGTAGTCATGTTACTGCACTTCAGGTACAGCATGCTAGCTGCCTGTCTGGCACACATTATTATTGTTGACTGACCACAAGAAGCATGTTGATCATGGCTCACGTTACTACACCACATCCAGTTCCACTGACCACAAAAGTACACATAGCAGTTATTGCGTAGCACCGTCATGTGTTGTGTGTGTGTGTGTGTGTGTGTGTGTGTGTGTGTGTGTGTGTGTGTGTGTGTGTGTGCAAATATATGCACCCACAGCTTGTAACACTTGCACAACATTGTTGTCCTTGTACACATTGTGTCCCAGGGTGGAGACAATCACTGAACAACTACACACAACCATCAAGTACACATATACTGTTATTAACAAGGGCTGTCTACACTTGCACTGCATGTTCCTGTGCAACACATAATCTGCATGCTGACACGTGTGCAGTGATGATTTTCCTTGTGATACTGTCACCCACCCTCAATCAGTATTGTGTATGTGTTGGATTGCAGGTGTGTCTGTGTTTGTATCTGCTGTACTAAGGAGTGTGCCTGTGTGCCTGTGTGCCTGTGTGCTTGTGTGCCTGTGTGCATGTGCACCTGTGCATCTGTGTGCCTGTGCAAATGTGTGCCTGTGTGCATGTGCGCCAGTGTGCATGTGTGCCTGTGTGCATATGCGCTTGTGTGCATGTGTGCATGTGTGCCTGTGTGCATGTGCACCTGTGTGCCAGTGTGCATGTGTGCATGTGTGCTTGTGCACCTGTGTGCATGTGTGCATGTGTGCATGTGCGCCTGTGTGCATGTGTGCATGTGCGCCTGTGTGCATGTATGCCTGTGTGCATGTGTGCTAACATCGTGTACACATTTGTAAACTGTGTTTCCTATCTTCCTCTCACAGGTTCTGATGTTGCTCTGGTGGAGTGCAGCAGGGAACCTGAAGCCACTGCTGGGGATAGTGATAATGATGATACATGTGTAATGGCACAAGGAGGTGTGACAGGGTCTGTCATTGGTCAGCCAATTGACACTACACAGCAGTCAACCCCATCAATGCACACAGTCATCCTGCTGATACATCCATTGTCACCAATGTCCTTAGCTGAGGGACAGCATACAGTGGGCATTGACCAGGGTAGTGTGGTATCATTGACACATGCATTGCCTCACAGCAGCCATGGCCAGATTCCTGACATGGTACCACACAGGCAGATGTCCAGGGGTTCTCGTGGGAGCATCCATGGTCGTACTGCCCCTGTCAGACGTGCCCACAGAGGTCTTTCAACCTCAGCTATGTTCCAGGCTGTAATGCAGGCACAGGCACGTATGGAATGGTACACTAGACAGGGTCTGAGGGAGCTTAGAGCACATCGCACTGCTATGAATGACACTATGCGTGACATTGCAGCTGCCATCCATAATATCAGCAAGGTCATTGATAGTCGTTGGGGGGACACATTAGATCTCTTCCACAACTACATGTCCAGGAGCCAGGATAGTGCAGAATGGTTGAGGCGTCGACGTGGACGTATGCCAGCAACATCATTTGCTGGCAGTCGTCGCAGATGACAACAAACCTGCAGCTGCTCCCATAGTGCCAGTACCAGCCCCAGCAATGCTTGGTCTGTGCTGTCATTAGACCATCCTAGAAGACCATGTGTACGTGGCTCTGGACAGTCCCAGCAAGGACATGTGTCCAGTCAACAACCCACTGCTTCTGATGACAGTACCCAGTCTGGCTTAGTACCTGATACTGTCCATAGCACCCCTGCCAGGCACAGGTACTGTGTCCGTGGCCAGAGACAGTGATCTGTATGACCTGGCTGGTACAGCCTGTGGCTGTCCACAAACACCCATATATGGCAGTCATGTGGTGGAACTGTGTGCATGCATACACACACACACACACACACACACACATAATGCTAACACCTAGGGCTAACACATACACACACAGATAGCATCAACATTGCCCCATGTTGTACTGTTGTCCCTCACTAACACACACACACATACATGTCAATTGGATGTGTCAATGGCAGACTCTGGCAAACCAAGTACACACCCTGTGCATATGATGAAACTGTGCCACCTCCTACCATCTGTAACATTGATGCAGGAACAGGATAGCATGGTGCAGATGCACAGGGTGACTACATAGCACTGTAGTAATAATATCATGTTGTTAACATTACAGTGTAATATCGTTGTGGGTATATTCGAGCATGCATGATGCATTAACTATGATTGTCATTGTAGTTTTGTATACACCAGTGTTAATTCCCGAAGTGTACTGTCTGCACATGTGCCACATAGCTGTTGTGTGTACCTGTGCCTGCATGGGTTGGGGTGTGGACAGTACATGTGTGATGTATGCAGCACAGAGTTGCAGGTGTACATTTGTGAACATGGTTAGCATGGAACATGACATGGTTTGACAGTATGCTGTGGGTGATACGGTTTCCAAATGTCAATGGTCTGCATTCTGGTACTATACACAGCCTACATAGCCTGACATTCCGTGGTCATTACATAGTGTCTCCTCAACTGATACACAGATGTAGGAACCTGGTGTCAGTGATATCCCTGCAGTACTACACTATAACAGTAGCCATTCTTACTGAGCCCCACATATCCCTGGGAACAATACTCTTTGGCATTTAGCAGTCTCACGTACATGTCAACACACTACGGATATGTCCATCCATGACTGCAAATGCATACAGTGGCCTACAATGCATTCTACACATGACACACCTAACCACCACAAAGGTATCATACAGACAGATACCTGTTGTCCAAGCCATGCTGTATTGCTGTAACACAACTGTGGCATTGTCATCGGCATGTAGTTAACATAGTATTGCAACAGTACCATGTAGGTGGTAGCACCCATCATGTAGAATGGGTAATGGTGTGTACATGTGGACAAGTGTTATCTTGTCTATCCTGTGATATTCACATTTGCAAAGGTATTCTGCAGTCCCTCGGTGTATCACCTAAGCAAGAAGGTGTCTGTATGCATATCGGCAACAGTTTCCATACACCTACACTGGATGTCCATCACTCACAGACTTTGCTGTGCTTTAACATGTCTGACATATACTCCAGACATGAACCCTCACCCACATTAATCTATCTAAGCTTTCATGGGTGTGTGTCACATAGTTGGCCTAGGACACAGATCACTGCAGTAGCCTGCATTGTCACCAACATTCATGTATGGCCTAAGGTCTGATAAGCTGCGGCACATGCTGGCAAAGGTAACAACTGTAATCATATGAGGCAGGTTTCACACATAGGAACTATTAAAGGTCACAGGTACATATCTGTATGTGGCACACACATACCTAATGTGTGCATTGAAATTACTGTTATAATAATATGTCATACAATAATAAAAGCAAAACACACAACACATTGACAAACCCACAGATGTAATTTGTAGGATTCAAACCTCTACCTAACTATGTTATGATACTTGAGAGAGACACATTAGCACAGCGTACTATTTGCACTACTGGATGATTTCCCTTCTCCTGCTGTATTTATAGGGTGCTGACATCATCAGTCTTTCCAAAGAGGAATGTACATCTTTCAGTGTGTTATCCCAGTCTTCAAAAAGGCCATTCCTTTCACAGAGAATTGCATACATACACACACCCCCACCACCCCACACACACAGTGTTTGCAGGATTTAAACCCCTATCAAACTATGTTATGATACTTGAGAAAGACGCATTAGCGCAGCACGCTACTCGCATTACTGGATGATTTTCCTTCTCCTGCTGTATTTATAGGATGCTGACATCATCAGTCTTTCCAAAGAGGAATGTACATCTTTTAGTGTGTTATCCCAGTCTTCAAAAAAGGCCATTTCTTTCACAGAGAATTGCATATGTAGACACCCCCCTGCCACCTCCCACACACACACAGCGTTTGCAGGATTCAAACCCCTACTTAACTATAGTATGATACTTGAGAAAGACGCATTAGCGCAGCGCGCTATTCGCATCACTGGACGATTTCCTTTCTCCTGCTGTAGTTATAGGGTGCTGACATCATCAGTCTTTCCAAAGAGGAATGTACATCTTTTAGTGTGTTATCCCAGTCTTCAAAAAGGCCATTCTTTTTACAGAGAATTGCATACATACACACCCCCCCCACACACACACAGCATTTGCAGGATTCAAACCCCTACCTAACTATGCTATGATACTTGAGAAAGATGCATTAGCGCAGCACGCTATTCGCATTACTGGATGATTTTACTTCTCCTGCTGTATTTATAGGGTGCTGACATCATCAGTCTTTCCAAAGAGGAATGTACATCTTTTACTATCCCTCAGTATGGGGGATAACAATATCTGTACATTAAGATGCCTAGTTCAGGGTCACATATGCACACTGGCACTGTCAGGTTATGTTCTATACCATACTTCGTGACCACAGGACTTGTAACACACAACACAAGTAGGGGGTGTATCCATATACATCACAGATACACACACCGCTGGGTTGGTACCACTGCACTAAACATGACAGGCCATACATATACAACTACCATTGTGCAAAACTGCCTTTTGGTTTGGTGTGTAGTTCAGACCACCCCCACCCCCATACCCAGGAACTGCACTCGGCTTTCCTAGGAACAGTGTAGGATATGAAGGTCTTCACACACACCATTATAGTGGTTGACTTCAGGTACACAAATATTGACTGGAGATACTACTCAGGCCCTCAACAACATCACCCTACAGCCACTACAATTTGTGGATCCATGTGCTATGGCACAACCAGTCACCACACCCACAAGGGGGAATATATATTGGACCTGATCATCACCACCATGGGGACTCTATGTTCCACACCACAGGTAGAACCCTCATTGTTAAGATAAGACCATAAACAACTTTTCCTGGATATCCATATCCCGTCCCCACCCCCATCCAAGGAAATCACTGTAAAGAATTTCTCAAAAACAGACTTTGCACTTGTGAAGACTGGGGTGGAATACTTCAAAGGCCCCGTGCTGTTGGATAATACAGCCCAATCTGCAGAATCCTTTACAAATGCATTGTATGAGCACCTGCAGGTATGCATTGATCATGCTATCCCAAATAAAACCATGACTCCTCCAAAACAGGAGACCTGTCTGGTTGACCCCGGCCATATATAAGCTGTACAACAGAAGGAGGAAGCTACTACATAACAGAGCAATATCCCACAGAGGGAGGACATCTCTGAACAGTATTGGCAAGACACTTCAATCCCTCATATAATCATCACTTGCACGTTTTGACAGTGAAATTGACCAGACACAACAGATAATCACAAGGCCTTCTTTAGTTATGTCAGGAATATGTGTGAAAACAACCCAGATATGCTCTGAATTGTTGCATAACAGCACAAAATATGCCAAACCTACGGACATAGCCTACACCCTGGCAGACAGAGTCTGCACAAACGACCCCCCTTACCCCCCCAAGGGTACAGATGCCCATCCCAAATGAATGTAACCTCCCTGACATCACAGATGCACAGGTGAAAGGTGCCCTCTCCACAGCAAATAACACAGCATATGTATGGGACCGGACGGTGTTCCAGGCTGTGTCCTACACGAGCTCTGAGTAGAACTGAACACTCACATTAAGTCACTGTTCCAACTTAGCCTTACTACAGGATATGTACCCTGAGAATGGCTTACAGATAGAGTGCTCCCACTCCACAAAGGTGGTGCCACAACGGACCACAGGAACTATCACCCCATAAGCCTGACTAGTGTGGTAGAAAAAGCTATGGAGCATATTATCATGGAAGTCATAATCAAAAACATTGTGAGCCTCCAGACAGTGGATCGTAAACAATTCGGATTTGTTAAAGGCAGATCTTGCCTCTTATTCATAGTTCATATCTTTGAAACGGTTACTGAAGCCATGGATGAGGGCAAGGTAGTTCACACAGTCTACCTGTACCTTGCAGAAGCCTGCAACACAATACCCCACTCAGGCATCATACATATGCTTACCAGCTTAAATATCAACCCCTATATCACTAGATGTGTTGCAATCTGCCTCAGGGATGGAACCCACATGGTCAGAATTGCAAGTGCCATGTCCAATTCCAGACCAGTTACAACTGGTGTCTCACTGGGCTCAGTTGTGGGACCTGTCCTGTTCGGTATGTACTTCTCTGAGGTTCAGACTAACATGGGGGGATTATGTCTAACAATCGTCACAGATGACTGCTAACCGGGGGCCATAAGCAACACTGCAGCTGACACATGCTTCCTCCATAGGGTCTCACAGAGATGGATGCTTGTTGCCAGAGCCATGGCCTTGTGCTAAATGCTAAGACATGCATAGTCATCCCCTTTGGGAAAAACAAGGTGCACACAAATCACCACATAAGTGATAATCCATTAAGTACAGAAGATGTATTTACAGATTTGGGGACCAACATAGATCGTAACCTCTCTTTTGCTAATCACATTGACAGAGTCATTGCAAAGACCTTTATATAGCCCTCCTTATCACATGGGGGTTTGCATGTAAATCATGGGAGGTCATTGTGGCCCTCTACTAGTCACTCATCAGGCCCATGTTTGTCTACAATGCCCCTTTTGGGGTGTACCTTACCCAACACCTGCAGCAACTAGTGTCCACAACAGTACCTCCCCAAGAGGATCATAGGCTACACACAGATGTCCTATGCAGCTCAACTAAAGGATCTCCAGCTCTACTCAGTTGTTTAATGCCTACTCAGAGGTAATCTATTCCTGACATACGCAGCCATGTCAAACCCAGAAGTAATGGACATGCTCCACCTCATAACATCCAAGACCCTTAGAGCTACACACTTCAGGGACTTAAACCTCAGCACAAAACTAAATAGGACATGCTGCAGGGACAGATTCATTACCCAGAGGCTCCCCTCACTCTGGAATTGAATCCCAATTAAAGTTAGACATAGCCCCTCGCCAACCCTCTTCCAGCAAAATCCAGCCGCATGGATGGGAAATTGCAAATTCACCCCTGGGATCTCCACTGTGTCCCTGCTTGACAGAGGCACAGCAAACAAGCCTTAAAGGGTGCCTTCTGTGACCTACTTTACAGAGGCACAGTAGCCTACTCTACTGGGGAGGTAGACGCCAAATACACTCTGCCTAGGCTTATGAATTCTCTAGGGCAGACAGCCTAGTATCGACCTCTGCACCTATGTTTATGTTGGGGATGCACAATATTTGTTGCTGATACTGTTTGCAGGTCTTTATTGCAGTAGCTTTCCCAGTTTCTATGAATAACTTGTGTATCTGCGTAACATGTTTGATCATGACAGGGTTCCAGTATATTAATATATGTGTCTGTTGTCATTTAACTGTGTGCACAGGGCAGATTGCTGGATTGTGGGAGGTTCCTGGCTTAACACATACAACTGTCAGATATGTGTGGCTGACTGCTATACTCAGACATGGCCTAAGTGTGTGAGCATGCCCAGTTCAGGCTTTCCATGGTTTGTTGCCTGACATATGTCTCATTTATCCAAGTGTGTGAGCATGCCCAGTGTGACCTTTCCATATGCTGTGATCTGAAATCCACTACATTTGTGGCTGTGTTTGAACATGACCAATACTGACATTTATACTGTGTGTGTTGGAAGTCATGTTGTGTTCTTACTGCCAGACTCCTTTGTATCATAACTCAACAGGGATTGTGCTGTGCCTGCAGGGTTTCCATGGGATAGTTTGCAAAGACTTGTCAATATTCTTTCATACTGGCTGAGCACTGCAATACTGTCATGGTGTACTGGTTCAGTACTTTCACTATGGTGCACAGTATCATGGGTTTGAGTCCCATCATTGCTTTAAATGTTCATATTGAGCAGACCAGACTGGTTAAGGGCCAGTTGGGCAACTATGAGCATGTTGCATTTTGTACAGCTATGGCCTACTTAAACAAGGCTTGTCCAACATTGCTGTGTATTCACCAACTTGGGTGGACATTGCCAAATATTACTCCACATTGACCTCAGTTGTACTAGTTGGTGTGTGTGATTTTGTTCATAGGTTCATACTAGGCTATCTGGCCTAGGGCATTTATAATCCTAGCCAAAGTGTGTTTGGCTTTCAACACACATTGTAAGTGGAGTTTGCCATGACATTTTTCAAGGTTAGTATACTGTGCCTCTGTCTAACAGTGACATAGAAGTGATACCCAGGGTAAACCTACAATCTCCCATCCACTCATTAAGATTCCTCTTGAAGAGAGTCAATGAGGGACTCTGGCTAACCTGGAGTGGGAGTTTACTCAAGAGTGGAGGGAGCCTCTGGGTTATGAATCTGTCACTCCAGCATGTCCTATTTATTTCAGTCCTGAGGTTCACGTCTCTTGAGCGCGTAGCTTGATGGGATTCTGATTTTTCAAGGTGCAGCATGTCCATTGATTCCAGGTTGGACATGGCTTTATACACCAGGCACAGATCACCTCTGGGCAGGCGGTATGCCACTGAGTGGAGCTGCAGTTTCTTTAACCGGGCAGCAAATGGCATGTGTTTCAGCCATTTGATCCTCCTGGTGAGGTACTTTTGTGGTCTTTCCAGCTGCTGCAGGTGTCTGATAAGGTACATCCCACAAGGGGCATTGTACTCAATTATGGGCCTGATGAGGGATGAGTAAAGAGGCACGATGACCTTCCCTGATCTAGATGTGAATACCTTCATGATTAGGTGGGCTATATAAAATGTTTTTCTAAACACTTTGGCCACGTGGTTGTCAAATGAGAGATTGCTATCAACTTGGGTTCCCAGGTCCCTTATCACTTCTTCCATACTTAATGGGTTACCACCTATGTGGTAATTTGTGGGCACTTAGTTTTTGCCAAAGGGGATGACTATACACTTTTTTGCGTTCAGCTTGAGGACATGGCTCTGGCACCAGTTGTCTGTTTCTATGAGGTCCTTTTGTAGGATGCTTGTGTCAGCTGGAGGGTCGATTATGGTGCCCAGTTTGCAGTCATCTGCAAACTTGTTCAGCCACAGTCCTTCTGTGTTGGCCTGTACCTCCGGTAAATATATATACCGAACAAGGGAGGTCCCAGGACTGAGTCTTGTGGGATGCCACTTGTAGCTGGTTTGGGGTCTGACATGGCTCCAGCATTTCTGACCAGGTGAGTTCTGTCCTTGAGCCAGTTTGCAACCCATCTAGTGACATAGGGACTTATATTGAAGCTGGTGAGCTTATCTATAATGACGAAGTGGGGTATTGTATGGAAGGCTTTTGCGAGGTCCAGGTAGGCTGTGTGGACCACCTTCCCCTCATCAATGGCCTTGGTGACTGTTTCAAATTACTCAACCAGGTTTAAGAGGCAGGATCTGCCCTTAACAAAGCCAAACTGGGTAGGATCCAGTGTCTGTAGGTCCCCAATATCTTTATTTCTGAGGTCCATGATGATCCTTCCCACAGCTTTGCAGACCAAGCTAGTCAGGCTTCTGGGGCAATAGTTTGCAGTATCCATTGAGGCACCACCTTTGTGGAGAGGGACCACTGTTGCTGTACACTGATCTTTGGGTACATATCCTGTGGTAAGGCTGATATTGAACAGTGGTTTTATGTTTGTGTTCAATTCTTCTTGGGGTTCATGTTGGACACAGCCCAGGACACTGTCTGGTCCCATTGATGCTGTGTTTTGCTTTGGAGAGGCTCGCTGTTACCTGAGCATCTGAGATGTCAGGGGGCCAGCACTCTGCTGGGATAGATATTTGCCCTTTTGGTGGGGAGGGAGGGGAGAAGTTTGCATTGAACCTGTCAGCTCGGATGTTGGCAATGTCTGTGGGTTTGGTGTATTGTTTGTCATTTTGGACTAATTCTGAGCATATCTGGGAATTCCCACCCAGGTTCCTACCATAACTAAAGAAAGCCTTGTGATTATCCTTAATGTCCTATACAATTTTTATCTCAAAGATGGTCTTAGACGATTTTATGTATGGCCGTAGTTTTTCAATAATACTGATCAGAGATGCCTTCCCTTTTTGGTATTTTGCTCTATCATATAGTAGTTTCCTCCTTGTATTGTATGTTTTTTATGGCTGGGGTCCACCAGACAGGATGCCTGCCTTTGGAGGATTGGATCTTGGTTTTATTTGGGATTGCATGATCCATGAATTCCTGAAGGTGTTCATAGAATGCATTTATAAAGGGTTCTGAGGTCTGGGCTATATTTTCCACAGGCACAGGGTCTGTGAAGGATTTTACCTCAGTTTTGAGGAGTGTGACATTTGCTTTAGTGAAAAGTTTTCACTGTAGTTTTCTGGCCATGGGCTGGGGTCAGGATGTGAATATCCAGTGAGATTACTCTATGGTCTGATCTTACCAGTGAGGGATACACTTCTGGTCATTGGCATAGAGTCCCCATGTTGGTGATGATCAGGTCCAGTATGTTTTCCCCTCTTGTGGGAGTGGTAGCAAGGTGTTCTATAGCATTTGACTTTATAAATTCTAGGAACCTTTGGGCTAGGGTGTTGCAGCTAGGGTAATGCTCCCAGTCTATGTTTGGGTAGTTGAAGTTGCCCAATATAATGGTGTTTGGGGAGACCTTCATATTTTCATGTGTTCTCCAGTCAGCCAAGTGTGGTTCCTGGGTTTAGGAGGGTGGTCTGTAGCAGGCTATGAACTGGAAGGCGGTTTTACCCACTGTTAGTTGCACATGGATAGTCTCTGATGCTTCATGCTGTGCCACCAACTTGGGGGTGTGGGTATCTTTGACAAATATTGATACTCACCCTCCTTTTGTAGTTTGTTCCGTGTTTTGCGGCTGTAAAGCATGGTATGAGGTGTAACCTCTAGGGTACTCTTGGGAGCCTTGAACCAGGTTTCTGTTACTGCACAGATATCAACATTCTCCATGCTGAGGAGAGTTTGGAGTGCGTGCATCTTGCAGTTTAGACTTCTGGCATTGAGTGGCATTACTTCTAGTTTCTTATCCCTTGTGATACCTATGGAGGTGGGTTTGTCTTTTGAGCCTTACCTAAAAAAGGGACTATGGGGGTGACAAGAGCCTTTGGCAATATCCAAAAGGCCACAGGTGACAGGTGAAAGCCATCCCTAGCGAAGCATCATGTCTTGTCGAGCATGTCATCCCAGGCTGACAGGCATTGGACCCCCTTTCACTGACACCAATACTTAAGCCAATTGTTGTAATTGATCATCTTGTCTTCTATTGTGGCATCATGTTTGTTGAGGGAAGGATGATACTCAAGGTCATCAAGTTTGCATATACTACATGGTGGTAAATGCTGTTTAGCACTACCTTACATTGCTTAACACATGACAATCATGCCTCAGGTGGTGCTGCAGGGCTGCCTTTGTCAGTTGCACATACTACACTCCCTGCACATGTTTGAAAGCAGGTTGTGTCAACTTAGGCATCCCTTTCACTATATGTGGGAGTCAGAGAGAGGTATCATTTCCAGGGTTCCTACTGAGCCAGTGTATGTGCTATGCGTTGCCTCTTTGCCAAGGCCAAGGCATACTGGGCATGCCTCATTCTGCCTACTGGGGCAGGCTCAGGTTGTTCCTCCTCCGAGTCATGCTCTGCCTGTGATGGCCTTGGCAATGGTGGGGGACTATTTGGCCCATGCCTATGCTGGTCCTGCAGCAGCTGTTTTCACAGAATCATATTATGTAGCATAGCACATACCATGACAATTTGGGTGCATGTAGTTGGTGAGTATTGCAAGGCTCCACCAGATGTGTCCAGGCACCGGAACCGTGACTTGAGCAACCAAAATACATGCTCAATTACATTTTGTGTTTGTGCATATGCCTCATTATGGTGTTCCTGTTCAGGTATGTGTGTGTTTCTGATGGGTGTCATCAGCCACAGCTCCAGTGCATAGCCAGCATCCCTCACTAAGTGACCATGTGGGATGTCCTCATTGGCAAATGTCTGGTACAGCTGCGTCAGATGCCAGATATGGGGATCATGGTAGCTTCCAGGGCAGCCAGCACGCACATTCATTAGCCCTGGGCATCACACATGACCTGGCAGTTGATGGAGGGGAAGCTCTTGTGGTTAATGTAGGCCCTACCCCGCTCACCGGCTGGTGCTTTGATGCATATATGCATGCAGTCTATTGCACCCACTACCTCAGGGTATTCTGCTATTTGCTGGAAGAGATGCATATTGCTGGCCAATACCTCACGGGAATTGGGGAAATATACATGATCACCGATATGTGCTGACATGGCATCCAGGAACTGGTGCAATAACCTGGATGCTGATGCCTGTGATATCCCCATCATATCACCAGTTGGTCTCTGGAAGGTACCTGTTGCTAGTATTCTTAGGCCAACACATACCTTGGTTTCCACTGGGATGGGTTCCCCTCTGTTGGTTCTGTGTGTGAGGCGTGGCCTGCACAGTTCAACAATTTGCTGCAGGAGGTCTCTGTCCACTCTATAGTGCTCCACTATCTCCAGCTCATGTAACCCCTGGTAGGTGATCATGGGCCTGTACACTTTTCTCCGTCTCCTCACTGTGGGTTGTCCGGCAGCATTTGCATTGTCACCACCCTCAGCATGTTGCATATGTCGCCTTATAACAGCGATGGCAGCCCCTAGCATTTTTTGTCTGAGTGAAGCTTTTTCAGTTTTCACTTCTAGTAGCTTACTCCAGTGTTGCAGTGTCTCTTGAGAGAAACAAACTGCACTGTTGTTTGCAGAGTTTTAAGTGCTGGCCTGGGCTAGTGTTCTGCCTGTGTAATTGCCTGATTCTGATTGTTTTCACCTGCTAGCTCTACTAGTATTCCCTGGTAGCTTCCTACTATTTGTTGTGCTTCCTTTTTCCTTTCTGTTTCCTCAGGGGGGGGGAGCGATGTGCATACAAGCGTAAACACGCTCACAGCAGCTCACACGCGCGCACACATCCTTAGACAGACTAAAACTTGCTTATTTGGGTTAAAACGTGTGCACACCAGCACAAACACACTTACAGGTCTTTAAACAGCCTTGTACATGCTTACTCCGGCTTAAACGCGCGCACTCACGCTTTCACGTGTGCACTCTGTCTTACTCGGGTTTACAGGTGCGCACACGCACGCATACCCGCTCAGCAAGAAACTTTGGCATTATCCACAGTGTACACCTTCCATTTCTAGGCTTTCCCTGGCCTACCTCTTGACACACCTCTTTCCATGATGTCTAACTGACAGCTGACACATGCCACTCTGCTCCTATGAGCTTCACTACTTTCATACATACCCCCTTGTGATGTCACCTATCTCCTACTCTGTTACTCCCCATATCCTACTCCTACACTCCACTGACTGTGCTCATTTGCTATGTAAAAGTGTGATTCACTATACTAACACTCATTTACATAGGATTGCCTACTAATGCTTGGTTACATGTCTTAGACTGGGCTTCTCCCCTTAGCCACCCCTACTCGGTGGCCATGTTGTCTTCAGCCTGCTATTCCCTTACATTATAATTTAACAATTTTCATAGATTCCACGTTTGTGGCTTTTATTTTCTTATTTTATGATTTTTTTTGCACACCCAGTTTGCGCGGTGGTGCGCTATGCTTAAACATCAGAAATAGCCAAAAAAAAAAAGTATTTTTATTTAAATTTTTCATCTGGGAACATTTCCAATGGCCGTATATTTGGCCATTGGCATGCTTCCTCAACCATATGCAACCTTTATTTGGAGCTGAGAAGGCTCCATTGTGCTATTTGCAGTACGGTACTCAGTTGTCAACTGAGTACATTTCTGCAGCTAACACGGCTCCTACTCGGACAGGTTTGTGCTTCCTGGATCACAAATTTACCTCATTTGCATGCCTTTCGGCTGCAAGTGAGGTAATTTGCATATCCCAGCCCTGTCCGTGTAGGAGACGTTTTAGGAGCACTCTTACACACCCCTACAAGCTGTTCCTGGATCACTCGTCGGACATGATGGCTGCATGGAGTCTTACTCTACTCGTACACTCCGTGCAAGCCATCGTGAATCCGGCAGGTTGTTTGTTGACTCATACTTCAGTGTTTGACCTTAACTCAAGCATAATAGAAATTTTAACAAAATAAACCTTCAGGTCAAAGTAGGTTTGCAAAGAAAATTGTAATCGCCTTAATATCCATATATTTTTTTTCTTTTAGCATTTCTGTAATGTACATGACCTCTTCCAAATGAGGCCTGTTAAGAAAAGCCCCACATTGTAAAAAAAACAAAAAAAAACAGCTAGACAGATACAGCTACAGTCACCACTTTTACACAAACAATACAAACTATTCTTATTGTTGTATTACTGCGCCTATGTATAATTCTCCTTCTTTTCTCATTCACAGCCCTTTTAGTGGCAGTAAAACACATGGCTGCACCAGTTATATGTAAAAGGCAAGCCAGCTTGAATAATTATTTGTATTATTGATTCAGTTGATGTACATTAGCCTTAGAACCCTTTCCTATAAAATATGTGATGGTAAAGGAAATATGAAGAATCACCAAGCATTTGCTGCAATAGTGTGCTTATAAATATATAAGTAATTAAAGTTTAGAATTGCAGGGTTACTGGATTGTGCGTTTTTTGACTGAATGAGCATATCTAAGTATATACACACACACGCACACACACACACACACACACACACACACACACACACACACACACACACACACACACACACATATATAACTGTCTTTGCTACACTACTTAGACACTGATGCAAAATAAATACAAACAAAAAATCTGCAACCTTGTTTTTACAGGGGGCAAGCCCCCCCCCCCCCCATTAATTATATATTCTAATTCAGAGATCACACAATTATCATGGAAAGGGCATATTCCCCAACCCTGAGAATCATCTGATCTCACATACCTATTAAGAACTGTTTAGTCAACCAATGTCATCGGGATGAAATTTTCAAACCAAAGACTGGCAAAGTTAAGGACTCTTTTTGGATTATCTTCATAAACATTATGCATGGTGTCTATGCTAGATGGATATTCAGAAGATGCTTTTTTTTTATTTAAAAGTTATAATTGTGCTGATTAGAGCAACTCGGAAGGCAAGTGGATGTGAAAAGAATCAAACACTGCACCCTATTGACCACAGGAAACAGCTCATAGCCTTAACCATCTGTCCTGTCAGACAATTACATTTTCAAAACAGCTGCTTAAAGTGCAGAAATGTATGTTGCATAATAGTGATATAGTGTAACTATTTATTATGTATATATTTACTGGCATTTTGTTTACAGGGAAAGACCAACTTTCAGCAGAGACTCACGGAGAAAAGCTCCAAGGTAACAATTTAAACCAATCATTATTTACAATAACAGATTATATAATGTAATTTAACTCAATACATAGGATAGTAGTCAGTATAATAAAATTTGTATTGATGTTCACAGACATTAACATACAAACATAGTATTGAAAATTTACAGATGAAGGAGAGGTGTATAAAACAGGAAGGAGTAATTTAAGAAATACACTGTAGTGAGGTATTAGATGGAATAAGTAAGTTTACATGTTAATAGAGAAGTAGCGGTGGAACAGTGCTTTGGTTTGCTACTCTGAAGGAGGTATAGTAATGTAAGCACTACAATACACTGAAGTATTAGATGTGGATAAGCAGGTTAAGTGATTTGGTGCTTTAAAGGGACTTATAAGAAAGGTGATGAAGGGTATTGCAGAGTTATGTCCCAGATGAGGAACAAGGACAAAGCCAGGAGGCAGAGAGGAAGTATTTTAGTAATAGTTTGAAAAGATGAAGGTGCGAGTAAGATCTGAGTGATATAGGAATTATATTCCAAGTTCTAACAACATTATTAAAATAGAGACTGACTCAAGCAGTCCTTTGTGGTTTGTTGATGGTAAGCAGTTTAGAATATGGGGCTGTTTGCTGGGCAGGCAAATGGGGTATAGATGATTTTGTGGGTTAAGATCAATTGGGTATAAGATAGGTGGTGAGAAAGTTTGAGCCAGTTAAGTTTTTTTATTGCTAAACAGTGGTGGGGCTAATAAGTTTTTTGTGAGCAAATCTGGCAACTTTATTGTATCATTGTTCAACTTTAGAACTAAGTGGGGCTTGTAGGTTGGTCATGATAGGGGCACCATATAGAGAGGGTAAGAGGTAAGTGGTAACTAGAGTTACCTTGGCAGAATCTGTAATGAATTTCTTTGCTCTAGAACTAAGTGGGGCATGTAGGCTGGTCATGATAGGGGCACCATATAGAGAGGGTAAGAGGTAAGTGGTAGCTAGAGTTACCTTAGCAGAATCCATAAGGAATTTCTTTGATCTATAAAGGGTACATAGTTTTTGATGTTTTTTCTTGATGCTGTTGTGGATGTGTAAATAAAATTTAAGATTATCATCGACTGTTATGCAAAGTAATTATTTATGTGAGGTAACTTCAATTATGGTATTTAAGGAAGAAATTTTTAAGTTGTTTTATTTTTTTGGAAATTGGATTTTAGAAAAAAAAGAGAAGTAATTTAGTTTTGGGGGATTTAGTAGCAGGTTATTATCCTATACCCCACTTTCTACACAATGAAAGGCTTCCTAGGTACTTCTCTGAATATGTATGAGGTTATCTGAAGTGCATATTAGGGCAGGACTGTCAGTGTATTGTACAAGGAAAGCTGTTAATTAATATATTGAAGAATAGATATCCCTGTGGCATGCCAGTATTGACAGCAAGGAAGAGAGAAATGGTGGTGAGCCATTTAACAGACTGGTACCCATTGGTTAAGTAATTCTTAAACCATAGTAGTGTGGCTTGTGATAGCCCTAGGTAAGACAGTTGAAAGAGAAGTTTTTGGTGAGACACTAGATCAAAAGCTTTAGAGAGATCAAGGAGTACAGAATAAATTAGTTTGTCTTTTTCTGTGGCTTTGTTAATAGTGTCTATGAAGGTTAATAAGGTTGTGGTAGTGATATGTGCAGGTCGAAAACAATGCTAAGTGGGAGTCAGGAGCTTTTCTTGAAGGATGTGTTCAAGTAATTGTTTGTGAATGCACTTCTCCAAAAGTTTTGATAAAGGAGATAATATGGCAATTGGTCTGAAAATGGTTATATCAGATGAGGTTCCTCCTTTATGATGCAGAATGGTAAAGAATGTTTGTCCTAAATGGCAATTGATTATATTTTTAAAACATCTACTTAAAGTACGCAAACATCTGTTAATAGTTTAAAAATTGACTTTGCGAGAAAATACAGTGTACATACCAGATACATGTATATAAAACCTGGAAAACATTAGAAAAAGACACAATATGTGTTACATCTCAATGGATTCAGTTAGAAAATTGCATGACAATACGGATAAAGAGGCCGACAAAATGAAATAGTTGTGCGGTACAACAAAGAATAGACAGCATTATTGTTGTTGGAACTGAGCAGCAACACCTGCAATTGGTGTTAATGCAGAGAAGTCCACACTAGAGATGATTTTCTGACATCATGACTCATTGGTAATATCTGTGCCTCACAGCTGTAGGGTCGTGGATTCATTCCTGACCTCCATATGTTCATAGGTTCATAGAAGGTTACTAGACTAATGTCCCTAGAGCCCTTACAAGTCCAGCCATATTTATCATGGGTTGCCCCAATTGTCAGTGTTTAGGTGAGAAAAGTTCACATAGCAAAAGTCTATGGTAATTAATACTGACTGCCTCTGTCCATGAGGGACATGGGCACCTCCACAGGAGTGAATTTGCAGGCAGCCATCCATTAATCCAGGTTGTTCTTGAAGAGGGTCAGGGAGGGGCTCTGTTTCACGTGAACTGGAAGCTTGTTGCAGAGAAGTGTCAATCTCTTAGAGATGTATCTATCTCTCCCGTATGATTTGCTCATGTCAGAGGCTAGGTGAATGACCTTTATGTAGTTTGATTTATGAATGTGTACCATCTCCATCAGAGACTGCCCTGTAAGTCAGGCACAGATCACTCCTTAGCAGCCTGTAGGAGACAGAATACAGTGAGAGGGCTTTTAGTCTTTCTGTATAAGGCTTGCTTTGTGTACCCTGTATTTTTTTTATCAGAACCGTTGTGATCTCTCCAGTTGTTGCAGGTGTCTGTTAAGGTACATGCAAAAGGTAGCATTGTACTCAATTATTGGTCTGATGACGGCCAAGTATAATAGGTTCATAGGTAGGTACTTGGCTATTGACCCAGGGGCCTAAGTAAGCCTAGCCTGCAAGATTCCCTGACTTACGCCACCCAAGAAAGTTATTTTCCTGTGCCCCTGTCGAGCAGAGACATAGAAGTGATCCCCGGTGTATGTTTCCTATTTCCCATCCACTCATCAAGATTTTTCTTGGAGTGCTAATGAGAATCTTTGTTTGGCATAGATGGGTAGCTTGCTCCAGAGTATGGGAAGTCTCTTGGACAGGAATATATCCCTCCAGCATGTCCTGTTTATTGTGGTGACAAGGTTTAGGTCCCTAGAGCATGTAGCTCGGAGGGATTGGGATTTCATTAGGTGCAGCATGTCCAACAGCTCTGGATTTGACATAGCTTTATATGTTAGGCAGAGATCACCTTGGAGTAGGTGATATGCTACGGAGTAAAGCTGGAGTTTTTTGAGACGGTCAGTGTAGGTCATCTGTTTGAGGTCAGTAATCCTCTTTGTGAGGTAATTCTGTGGCCTTTCCAGCTGCTGCAGATGTCTTGTGAGGTACATTCCTAAAGGGGCGTAATACTCTATAATGGGTCTAATGAGTGTCAAGTAGAGGGGAACAATGACCTCTTTTTTCCTGGATGAGAATCCTTTTGTGATGAGGTGTGCCATGTAGAAGGATTTCCTGACCACTGTGGCAATGTGATTATCAAAGGAGAGTCTACTCTCTACCTGGGTCCCAAGGTCTCTTATCATACATTCGGCATTAAGTAAACTGCCGCCTATGTGATAGTTCATGGGTACAGAGTTTTTACCAAAGGGAATGACAATGCACTTTTTGGCATTGAGCTTGAGGCCATGGCTCTGACACCAGGCATCTGTCTCAGTGAGTCCCTTCTGTAGGATGTCCACATCATTTGGGGACTTGACTATGGCTCCTAGTTTGCAGTCATCTGTGAAATCCATTAGCCAAAGGCCTTCTGTGTTAGCCTGTACTTCAGAGAAGTAGATACCAAACAGGAGAGGTTCCAGGACTGAACCCTGTATTACTATACTTGTCACTGGTTTGAAGTCAGATTTGGAGACTGCAAATTTTACAGTGTAGGTTCTGTTAGTGAGCCAGTTGGCAACCCATCTTGTGACATAAGGATTTATACCTGGTTTAGTGAGTTTATCTATAATTCCAGAATGGGGGATGGTGTCGAAAGCCTAGGCGAGGTCAAGATCAGCTGTGTGAACCACCTTACCCTCATATACAGCTTTGGTGACTGTCTCAAAGAAGTCAATCAGGCTCAGGAGGTATGATCTGCCTTTCACAAACCCGAACTGGGTGGGGACCAGAGTTTGGAGGTTACCAATGTCTTTGTTTTGTTTGTTTATGGAATTATAACATCCTTAGATCTAGATGCATTGCCTTTACTTATGAGATGTGCCATATAGAAGGATATCTATACACTGTGGATATGTGCTGGTCGAAGTTCAGATTGGTATCAACCTGAGTACCCAGATCATGTACCACTGAGTCTATACTTAGGGTCCTGGTGTCTTTAATGTAATTAGCAGGAATGTCAACTTTCCAAAAGGGAATGATAATGCATTTGTATGCATTTAGCTTTAATCTGTTGCTTTGTCACCAATCATTTGTCTACATTAACCCTTTCTGTAATATAGTAACATCATTAGGGGAGTCAATGATTGCTCCCAATTTGCAATTGTCAGTGAACTTGGTCACCCACAGGCTACCCATATTTTCCTGGACTTCTGAGAAATAAATTCTAAACACTAAAGGTCCCAGCACAGAACTCTGTAGCATGCCATTGGTAACTGGTCTTTTGATAGAGGTGAAGTCACCCACTTTGATAATATGTGTCTTGTCAGTGAGCCAATTGGCTACCCATCTAGTAATGTAGGGATAAATTCCCAATTGGAAGAGTTTTTCTATAATACCTGAGTGGAGGATTGTGTAAATTCATTGGCTAAGTCAAGATAGGTGGTATCCACCATCTTTCACTCATGCAGGGGCTTGGTGACTTTATCAAAGAAGTCAACCAGGTTTAACAAGCATGATCTACACTTAACAAATTAGAACTGGGTTGGGTCTAGAGTTTGGAGATTACCTGTGCCCATGTTGATAAGGTCCATAATGATTCTTTCCATGGTCTTACAGATGAGGCTAGTCAGACTTATGGATCTATAATTCCCAGGGTCAGTTGATGGTCCCTCTTTGTGCAGAGGGATTACTGTTGCTGTCATCCATTCCACCATAACATAGCCAGTTCACAAGCTGTGGTTAAAGAAGGACCCATATGGTTCTGCTATGTCATGTTTTAAATTGTTTAAAAGGCAACTAGATATGTTGCCTTGTCCCACTGATGCTGTGTTTTTGGCCTTGGAGAGTGCAGAGATGACCTGCTCTTCTGCGATAATAGACTGAGGAATGGTGACACATATACTTTGGGGATGACCATTGGGGTCAGGAGGTGAAATTTGTTCCAAATCTTTCAGCTTGCAGGCTGGCCATTACCTCCAGTTGAGTATAGGTGTTGCCCTCCACAACTACTTTAGCACATAGCTGGGTATTCCATTTTAAATTTTGGACATAGTTAAAGACTGGTCTTGTGATTAAAGTATGGTCTTTTGATTAGGTAGCAAGTTGATTTTTGCTTCATAATTATCTTTGGAGGACTTGGCAAGATCTCTGATTTGTTTGTTTTAGCTAGACATGGATTTTTTTCCTCTTATTCTCCAGTTCCCTCTTGTTCATGGACATTAGTTTCTTTCTCTTGTTGTACAGCCTGTTTATACTAGGGGTCGACCAGAGTGACATGTTTTTTTTTGGAAAGACCTGGTTTTAATCTGGTTGGGTACAGCCAATTCTATACAACTGCTTAAGTGGTTATACAGGGCATTAGTGTAGACCTCTCCATAGGAGTCAGTGTTATCTGTGTTTGAGGAGGCTTTGAAATTTCATATACCATAGCTTAATAGGAGGTAATTTGTCTTGGACAAATTCTTAACATTTTTGAGCTGGATTGGGGTATCTGGCCTTGTAACTACGTCAAGCAAGACTGATTTATGGTCCAGTCTTACTAGGGAGTAGAGTGTGATTCAATGCTCTCCCACATTAGTGAGCATTGTGTCCAGGACATTTGAGCCCTTTGTGGGAAAGCTGACTAGTTTTACATTAACAAAGTCCAAGAAGCTATGAGCCAGCATGTTTGTGGTTGTGTAAGTTTCCCAGTTGACGGTAGTATAATTAAATCACTCATGAATAAGGTGTTGGGCTGTATAGCAATTGACTCCAGTAAGTCCAGGTATGTGGTATGCTTTTCCTGGTTCATAGTGGGGGACATATAGCTAACTATGATGTGATAGGGGGTTTTGCTTGTAGTTAATTGGACATGGAGTAGCTCATGAGAGTCATACTGTTTGACCAGTCTCAAGGTGTACTTCTTAATGAAGATGAATACACCTCCTCCTTTGGTTCTTTCATGCTCAGTTTGTGGTCTGAACGTATGGAAGGTGTTGCAGCCCTGCACGGCCAGGGTGCTTTCCAGGGCTTCGAACCATGTCTCTGTGACTGCACAGAAGTCAGCATCTTCCAAGAGAAAGAGTACTTCCAGAGAGTGCATTTTCTTGTTTAGACTCCTAGCATTGAGCAGTAGTACACTGAGTCTATTTAGACAGGATTTTGTTACATTGGGAGGTTTCTTATTTTGACATTGCCTAAATAAGGTACAATAGGGGTGGCTATTGTCTTTGCCAGTATCTGAAAAACTAGAGGGGACAGGTTCAGACCATCTCATAAAGCACATTGGCCTATCAACCATGTCTTTTCAGGTTGACAGATACTGGATCCCATTGGACTGACAACAAAAGCTAAGCCAATAATTAAAGTCAAATTATTTTTGTTTGTCTTGTGGCATCATCCTTGGAGAAGGTAGAATGCTGTTTGAAGCTAGGCTTATACCTGCCTTTGACACATAATCAGAGACCTCAGTCATGTCTCTCTTCATACCATCTAGAGAGGTATGTCTCAAGTCATTCACCCCAATATGCACTACAATGGAGTCATCCTAGTACTTGTGGTTGAGTGACTTGAGTGTTTGAGTAACTTGCTGGATCCTGGCACCTGTCAGGCAGCTAACCATAATCCTTATCAAGCTTGGTGAGGAGAACATCCGTGTATCTCACTATGGAATCTGTTATGACCAATACATTAATTTTTGTGATGTTACACCTTATCAGCTTATTATGTGAGACACTGATGCATGCGTGTGTGTGTGTGTGTGTGTGTGTGTGTGTGTGTGTGTGTGTGTGTGTGTGTGTGTGTGTGTGTGTGTATTATGTGTTATAGTTGTTTTTTGCATTGCAGTGTATGTAAATGTTTTTTATTTGGGAGGCCTCTAATCTTTTCTTAAGTTACTAGTGAGTACCTCCTCATATGTGAGTTTATGTGTTGTGTCATCATTTGGTGTGGGAAGTGTTGTGTGTGTGCTAATAACCTATTTGCCATTTGATTTGTCCTTATGTGAAACTCTTGCCTCCAATTTCATAGTGTAACTACATCTCTCACATAAAGCATTTGTTTTTCTTTCAGGAGTTAGTGGATGTCAGTATAAATTAGACAATTGCTACATTGCCTCAGGATGCCCATGTTCATAAGGTTGGCCAGAGAGATGATGAGAAACTGCCTGTCCATGATAGCAAGTCCTTACTGTATGTTTTATTAGGGATAGGAATGGGTTAGTTTGACAGAACTTTGCTGGTATCACCAAGACTACAAGTAGGACCTATACTTTGTGTAGGCTAATGTTGATCAATAAGGCAACTCTGCTCAGTGTACAACTGAGTTTTTCCTGGTGCAGCAGAAAAGCTTTGAAGGGTTTCACTGACAGCTGTTTAAGGAAAAACTGAGCTTCATGGCTTTTGCATCTATACAGGGCACTGCTAACCGCACTGCACAAATGTGATGCTTAAATACGAGCAAAGAGAAACAAGTTTTAAGCTATCTACGAATCAGAAAAGCACATAATAAATTTTCTACCGGCAATCTCCAGCTCAGACAGGTTAGATCAGCACACTTCTGCCACAAGAATGCAGAAAAACTCCTTCTTAATGTAAAATAGCTGGTTTGGAGCACAAGTGCAACGAGACCACACAACCTGCAACAGCCCTACAACTAACAAATACAATGTAATACTGTGTAATTAACTTCTTAAAGCAGCAGTAGAGTGTACGGATTTTTTATATATATAAAGTGTAGAAAAAAAGAGCAAATAACTGAATAAACTGCTAAAATACAGTCACCATTTATAAGACAAGGGTAACAAAATACTTATTTGTTTGTCTTTTTAGTAATGGATTGCTCCATGTGAAAGTAGATTCTCATCAATCTGTCACCAAATAATGAGCAGCTCTGAGTATCTATGCTATAGCCTGTGAAAATGTAAAGCTTAAATATGATTAAAGAGAAACAGGTTTTAAGCTAACTACCAATCATAATGAGCCTTCTACTAGCAATCTCCAAATTTATTAAGTGCAAAGATTAAAAAAACGTAATATAAGTGCAAATATTCTGGTATCTGATGAAGTCTGCTGAAGCAGATGAAAGCACTTATATTACAATGTTATAATCTTTGCACTTATATTAGGAATTTTTTAATCTTTGCAGTTAATAAAGATTTGGATTTGTGACAAGCTGTTACCGTGGAGCTGCTTTATCTTGGCTTTGGACGGGTTGGTTTATACATAAAAATTCAAATAATAATTTGGGTGCCTAAGCAATTAGCTGTACTCTGAAATGAAAATCAAAGCAGTGTTAAAAAGCTGCAAAACAGAGTAAGGGAAAGCAAAGAGTAAATTAGCAGCCAGGACATACATGATATCACGCAGTTCTCATGACATTATGTGGCAGCAGGCAACAAAACTAGGTAGGTGCCTGTGGGGGAAGTATGTCTACAGTCAACACACGGGAATTATTTACCTTGCAGTGCAAGCACCTATTGTCTAGGGACCTGTCCACTGAAAACTTAATGGTTTAAATAGGGGGAAGCATAGTACAGCTACAAATGTGGGGAAGAAGTAGGATATTCACACAAAATAGAAACTTAAAGAGCAGAGCTAATTTTTTGTCAAATATATATATATATATATATATATATATATATATATATATATATACATACACACACACACACACACACACACACACACACACACACACACACATATATATGTATATAGACAAAGGGCCAGATTCAGGAAGCCTCCGTGTAAGAGTTATAACTCTTACACGGAGGCTGCAGTTAAACGGTGTGATGTCAGCATGTCATGCATATGCATGAGGTGCATGAGGCATGCTGAATCACACTGTAACTCTTACACGGTCCATGTAAGAGAGTAGGGGGCGTGTCCGTAGGCTAAGCCCTGCATGCGGACATGCCCCCGTAAGTGTAGAATGGCTAAAAGTAAACAGCCACGTGGGAGGCCATGGAAATGTAAACAAACTCACTACACAACACATTCCCCCACAGACCATCAGTGTACAAAGTGAACAGAGGCTATAAAATGAGAATAAAAACTGTTTTATTTTTTTAACCCCGTAAATGTGTGCTACTGTGTGCGCGAGTGTGCTACTAGCGCAACTGCAGTTAGCAATCAGTGGAAAAGGATATGAGAACTAAATATGCAAAGTAAGCCCAGAAGAAATAGCTTAGCGGTAGAGTTGCCGGTTTAAGAGTAGGCAGGCAGGGTTCGAGCCCACACATCAACCTTTTTTTTTTGTAAATAAGCACTAAAAAAGCCCCTGACAGTATTGTCCAAATGTAAACGTATACCCTTTTGTAAAATGGAATGAAATGGAGCATATATATTGAAGTAACACAATAATAAAAATAATTAGAAATGTACTGATAGCTAAGCTGCTGTGAGACAGAGTGCCCGTAGCTGTGTATTGTTTAAAAAGCTGCAAACTGTATGCCCATTGCTAAGCACCGGTTTAACAGGCTGAAGCTGTTTGCAACTAGCTGTGCTTAGCTTAACATGTGTGTCACTAGCCAATTAAGGTTTATCCTAGCGCACACCGTTTGCACGCCGCTCCCACAAGCTAACTGCCAGTGCGCATGCGTCAGCTCCGCGCAAGCGAGCGCAGACCTGGTTTTAAGTGCTTAAAAGTGCTTATGGCATGTTTGATTGACAGGTCCTCAACTCATTTCTGTCAGGAAAATTAAAAATCAGTGGTCAGATTCGAACCCAGAATACCATGCACTAGAGTCAAGGTACTAAACCACTAAGCCATGACAGCAATACCTAGAAATGCAGAAATAGCATATATATGGGATAAAATCCAGAATGGAGCATGATAAAGCATTTTCAGTGAAGTAGATACAATTCCAAAATGGCCAATCAGAGAAATGTGCAGGAAAAGCGGCATATATAAGCCCCATAGGCGGGAATACACACCAGAACCGATTGTAGAACAGACCTGCAGTCAGAATGAGTGGAGTAGGTGAGGGACGTTGCTTTCGAGCACAGCGTTGGGGCGTTGAGGAGTCCAGATACATGGTCTGGCTCCTTGTCCATCATCACGAGGCCCAACTCATGTAGGGCCAGGTCTCATGGGGAGCGTACAGGGAGGAGGCATGGGACCAGTTGGCTCATGATCTGACCAGTGCTACTGGCATTCCACGCACTGGTGAGCAGGTCCATCACCACCATGCGGACCTGAAGCGGCGTAAGCAAGACCAGTTGACCCAATGGATCCAGGAGGCCCGGGATATGCCCAACGCCCCACTGAGTAAGTTACATTTTACTCATGTATGTAAGGATTTCAACAAGCTGATACCATGGAGATGTGTAGTCCAATATTACTTCCTTTGTATTACAGCTGCAGGTGTCCGCTCTGCGAACCGTGAGATGCATGACCGTAGGCTGGCGCGGCTGCACCACCATGCAGGTTAGTAACCCCATCTAGTACTTGTAAATAAATATTATAGTGTAGCATGTATCAGAACACTGCAGTGTATTGATTAAAAGTAATCTAATGTGCAAGCAAGAATTGAAAGTTTGCAGGTATGGCTGCAACAAGTTCATCAGTATGCAAGTGTGACTGGAAAAATAATTTATAGAAATAAATAGTGCTGTAATACAGATGTCCCACCATTAATTAAATGTAGTATAACCTGCAGTAGTCTCCAGAGTACAGCTTCAGAATCTGAGGTAGTCACATGTGTGATTTATCCCCTGTTGAAATGCTGAATCATGACAGAAGTGAGGCTGTTGGAAAGTGTTTGAATCACCACAGGTCTAATATGTGAACAAAGCCTAGAAGTACCAACCTGAACTGTGAAGTTGCAGGATGTGTGAGAGTGACAGAAAGGGTCATGTATGAATAAATAAAGTAGTAATAACCCCTGAATATATTAGCCCTAGTGTGTTTCTACAGAACTAAATGCATGTGGGAAGTACAAAATACCATCCCAAACTGATTTCAGTGTGTCTGAATCTGGAATGTCTAGGCCAAAATCTGTATATGGTGATAACAGTAAACAATTTGCAGATAGAATGAATGATTATCTGACAGACTAAACAGCCATAGTTGTCCCCTGTCCTGTCATCAAAGTGTAGCAGGATGATGTATCTGATCAAATTAAATATAAGTAGGATAGTGATGTATTTGTAACAGGTGTAGCATGACAGTCAAATAAAAATTATTTTGAAACATCAGCCTCAACTTAATTGTGTACCTATTACAAATGTATATCAATGTGTAACTTATGAATGTGTCATCACTTTCCATCTCCACCCAACCCTATAATTCCATATAACAACACCCAATAAATATTGGTATGTGAACATTTCATTAACCATGGACATTTGTCCGTTTCAAAAATATATGCATGTCTGTTCGTGCATGTGCCCTGTTCATGCCTGCAAATCTGATGGCCTGTTGCCATTAATCAACCCTGCATGTTGTTTGTGTATTTCCGTTCACATAATGCATGTGATATTGATATGCCCCTTGTTCAATGGTGTTAATATCTGGGTGTTTGTTTAATGGGAATACCAATGCATGCTGTTACAACTAATCTGAATGGAATAATATGCCACTAACCCAAACTAACATAACTACTCACAAACCTAGAACGCTTGGGAAGGCAGGTCCCAGCGGACCCACCTCTCCCACCTCAGGTGGCGACTGCACCTGGCACTAGTGCCCAGGCCGGACCCTCCTCCGGTGGCCCTGTGCCACCTTCGGGTGGAAGCGCTGCAGGGGATGAGGCCTGTCCCCCCTCTGCAAGCGGGGCCGGAGGAGTTCGTCCACTCACCCTCCAAGGTGTCTGGTCTGTGGTGCGAAGGGAGATCCAAGACTCTGTTCTTGGGCCCCTACGCCAGCTTGAGGCTCGGGTGGCACAGCTTACGGGCATGCCCATAGCCCCACCTACACAGCCCCCAGCACAGCCCCGTCCTGGGCTGTGAAGGAACAGTGGCAACTGCCTATGGGTGGGGATATCAGTTCCACTGTTGCCATCTGTGGGCTCATGCGTCTTTGATATCCCAACCTCCGTCCCTGTCAATTGTGTAACCCCCCTACTTGTGTCATACACCGCCCCTGTATGCGTCTTGTCTGTCTTGTCTGTTAACCTACCCAACCTACCTCCCCAGCTATACCGACTTCCTTCACCTGACATACCACTCTCACCTGAAAAAAAAAAAAAGGGCACTCTGTCCCACAAAAAAATTACGCCCCATACATAGCTGTCCATGTTGCACACATGTCCACTGGACATTTAAACTGTTAATTACAATTGGCTCTACAACAAATATTAATGTTGTCCTGACACCTTTCTCAGGGGTGAAAGGTTTCAAATGTCTCACCAAAATACATAGAAATACACAGCTGTTGCTGCGAAAGACATGGACATCTATGGGCCTTACCTACATCCTTCCTGCAAATCCCACGCTTGTTTCCCTACTGTCTTACCCTCTTTGTCACCCCTTTTTCACCACTTTCCTGTCACCCCTTTTTCTTTTCTTTCAAAGAAAATAGCGCGGGTGTGCGCTTGTGTTAGCGGAGCTCACCGCTAGTGCGCATGCGTGAGCTCCGCGCAAACGAGCGCAGACCTGGTTTCAAGTGCTTAAAAGTGCCTTTATGGCACTTTGATTGACAGGTCCTGTACTCATTTTGAAAGTCTGGAAAGAAAAATAAATTCCTACTGCCAGTCTCGAACCCAGGACCTTGGTAACATTAGTCTGTAAGACCTACCACTAAGTCATGACTGCCATACAAGAACATAGCGCTAAAATAAATATAACATGTAATAGTAGGAATCAATATAAAGGCAATATAGGAGGTGTACTACCCAATACATTTCAGGTAGAGTTTTAATGGCAGAATTACTGGATTCCCACACTAGTTCAGTGTTAACAGAAACAGCCCTACTAATTGTTCGCTTGTACATAATAATGTAAGGTAATGTACACATAAGAAGATATGTAAATGTACACATACATATATATAAATATATAGTAATACATATGAAATATAGTCGTCGGTGTCAGTATCCATACACACTCACTACAGGAGACAGTGAAGATTAATGCAGCAGCCAGAATCTGCAACACAGCCTGACCCCTCTGAGACCCACTAACCCTTTTAACTGCTTAAAGGTGGCTTCAGCACTTTGATTGACAGGTCCTGTACTCATTTTGATGGTTTGGAAAGAAAAATAAAGTCCCACTGCCAGTCTCAAACCCAGCACCTTGGTAACATTAGTCTGTATAACCTACCACTAAGCGATGACTACCACATGAGATCATCGTGCTAAAATAAATATAACATGTAATAGTAGGAATCAGTATAAAGGCAATATAGGAGGTGTACTACCCAATGCATTTCAGGTAGAGTTTTAATGGCCGAATTACTGGATTCCCACACTAGTTCAGTGTTAACAGAAACAGCCCTACTAATTGTTCGCTTGTACATAATAATGTAAGGTAATGTACACATAAAAAGGTATGTAAATGTACACATACATATATATAAATATATAGTAATACATATGAAATATAGTCGTAGGTGTCAGTATCCATACACACTCACTACAGGAGACAGTGAAGATAAATGCAACACAGCCTGACTCCTGTGAGACCTACTAACCCCTTAACTGCTGGAAGGTGCCTCCAGCACTTTGATTGATAGACCCTGTACTCAATTTGAAAGCAAAATACAAGCATACTAGTAGGCCCTACCACAAGACCATTGTAACACTAGTCTGTATGACCTACCAGCAAGACATGACTCTCATACAGGAATATAGTGCTAAATAAGTGGAACATGTAATAGTAGGAATGAAGATAAAGGAAATATAGTATGTGTACTACCCTAAGCATGTCAGACAGACCTTCACTGTCCCAATTACTGGATTCCCATACTAGTGTGTGTTAACAGAAACAGCCATGAAAATTGTTAGCTTGTACCCAATATTGTCAGCTAATGTACATATATGACAGTATGTATATGTACACATATGTATATATAGCAATACATAATAAATATAGTTGTGGGTGTCAATATGCATACACACTTGATATTGTGGCATTGTTCAGGTGGGAGAAATGCAGCAACCTGAATTCACAACACAGCATGAAGCATGAGAGATGTACTAACCTTCACACTCACAGAACATTTTCCAACAGCATACCAGCATGGTCCATGCCCTTACAATCTGAAAGGGCAACGCCTATCTCACATGCCTTTTTATAGCACTGTCCTGAAATCACAGTGAGACATGCAATCAGTACACAACTGGCTGTATGCAATTAGCCAATGCTGCCTTACAATTGGTGCAGAGGCCATCACATGGGCCTATGCAGATACCTACAAAAGCATTCAGTACCCACACTCCACACATGCAATACAATCATTGCACAAACCTGAGAAAGAGAGAGAGAGAGAGAAACAGAAATACGAAAATAAACAGACTGACAGCAGCAAAACCAGCAGCAGCAGAAAACTGCAAGCAGCAAGCAGCATCACTGATACAGCAACAGCTGCCACAAATACAGGTAATGCAAAGTAGCAGGTTAATACTGTGTTTACTGTGACACCTCCAAATGTATCATAGTTCACTATCTATAGGTATGTCCATGAGATAGGTTGTGTGTACATAGTCCTGAAATATATACATATGTAATATTGCTGTACATGTTGCCCATACTTAAAACTTCCATAGCTTAGAACACAAGGCCAGTTGTGCATATGATGCAGTAGTTACCAGGGTCAGTAGAGGTTACTCCTCATTGGTGTGGGACCACTGTGTATGTATGGCACTGTTCAGGTACATATCCCGTAGTATGGCCAGGGATTAATATCAGTCTGTCATGTGGTGCTATGTCCTCCAGGGGTGAATGTAGCACACATCCAGGGATACCATTTCGTAACAGTCATGCTATGTGTTCTGCAATGATGAGGGTGGCTCTCACCTGGACATGTGAGAGGATAGGGAGGTTACAGTCATCTGGGATAACTAATACCACATGTGTAGGAGAATGGGGGTACCTGCACCTAAACTGTCTGCAACAATGTTGCCAATATCTGTGCATTTGGTGAATGTGAAGCATCTTAACACTGCTGACCACAGATGCCTTGCTGTCATGTGAATCTGCCATGTGCTGCAGTAGCCTCCTACTATTGTTATACAATATGCCTGTATCTGTAGTCCACTGGACAGGATTAATAAGTGGTGTGCAGTTGTTCTGGGTTAGATATGTGTGTGCACAGTACATGCAGTATGTGGGATGTCTGTGGTAAGCATATGCAAAGGTGCCGGCGGTGTGTGTTGTGGCTTCCACTGGCCCAATGGGCTGCATGGATAGCATCACTGTCATAACTAGTGAATAACTGTGTAATTACATGCATACATAGCAAGGCAGTGTACTGTGCTTGTGGTGTTGTTCGGATATGTATATCCAGGCTGAGTAATGTGTGTCCACATCACAGGGTTGGATGGCAACACACATCCAGTATGTAGGGATGAACACCCAGAGTGTGTCAGACATGTCGCCTGTGCAGAAATATCCGGCCATTACCTGTGCATCCCCCACAACACACACACATGCAACATATGGCAGAAGTACTATAGCAGTACACACATGTTCATAGGTTCATACTAGGCTATTTGCCCTAGGGCATTGGTAAGCCTAGTAGAATGTGTTTGTCTTTCGCCACCCAATTACAAGTTATGCTGCTATGCCCTTGTCCGACATTAGTATACTGTGCCTCTGTCTAACAGTGACATAGAAGTGATACCTGGGGTACAACTATGATCTCCATCCACTCATCCAGATTCCTATGGAAGAGAGTCAATGAGGGACTCTGCCTAACCTGTAGTGTGAGCTCATTACAGAGTGAAGGGAGCCTCTCGGTTAGGAATATGCCCCTCCAGCATGTCCATGTATGTCAGTGCTGAGGTCCAGGTCTCCTGAGCATGTGGCTGTATGGGACTCTGCCTGAGGTGCAGCATGTTCGTTACTGCTGGGTAGGACATGGCTGTATATGGCACGCACAGATTGCCTCTGAACAGGCAGTATGCCACTGAGTCCAGCTGGATTTCCTTTACCTGGGCAGCATATGACATCTGTATGAGCCATTGCATCCCCTTGATGAGGTACTGTTGTCCTATACCAGTTGCTGTAGGTGTCTGGTTAGGTACATCCCAAAAGGTGCATTGTACGCAATTATAATGTGAATCCCTCATGATTAGCTGGGCTATATAACATGTCTTTCAATCCACGTTGGCCATGTGGTTGACAAATGACAGACCGCTACCATGTTTATTGCCCAGGTCCCCAACTACGTCTTCTGTACTCAATGGCCTAACACCTATGTTGTACTTTGCCACCAATATGGAGGCGTGGGAATCTGCATTGAATACTGATACTCCCCCTCCCTTGTTCAAGTGTTGGGGCCGACAAGAATGGTAACAGCTATTACTTGGTAGTACTGGTGTGCTCCTGTGAAACCTGAAACAGGTTCATGTTACTGCACAGATATCGATGTCCAGAATGCTAAGTAGGGTTTTGAGTGCGTGCATCCTGAGGTCTAGACTTCCGGTGTTGAGTAGCATCACTCTTACTTCCTCATCCTTTGTGATACAAATGGATGTGGGTTTGCCTTATGAGCCTTGCCCAATACAGGCACTATGGGTGTAGCAAGAGGCTCTGCCAAATTCCAATAGGACAGGGTGACAGGTGCAAGCTGTCCCTAGCAAAGCATACCACCCCAAGATGGCAGGCATTGGCACACCTGTGAATGACACCAGTATGTCAGTCAATTGATGGAAGGGATCATCGTGCCTTGATATTGTGGCATTGTTCTTGGTGAGGGTAGGGTGCTACTCAAGGTCAGGGTCAAACTGTCTTGGGCTACGTGCTCAGAGAGCTCTGTACTGTCTCATGTCATGTAGTCCAGGGAGGTATGTGTCAGGTCATTCACACCAGCATGGACATTGACTGAGTCATACCTGTACTTGCCTTGGGGTTACCTGAGTGTTTGTGTTATGTGGCAGGTCATAGTGCCCGACAGGCTGCACACCGTTACCCTCACCTCGTTAAGCCTGGTGAACGTGATGTTAGTGTGCCTGATGATAGAGGCACCTAGTACAGGTGTATGAGGTGTGTTGTGTACTGTTAATGGCTGTGAGTGTTTAGCACATTGGCTTTGTGTGATATGTGTTGCACGTGTTCATTTCCGTGGTAGTGGTTGCCTGAGTGTCTACTTAGGAGGTCTCTGCTGCGTAGGCAGACCTGTAGTCCGAGCCTACAAGTATGTTCATGTGTGATCATGTGTTAGTTCTGCTGTTGTGGTAGGTCTATGTGAGATTGGAAGTGTAGTGAGTGTGGTTTCCCTCGCCACCTGACTGGTTATGGTGGTATTGAGTAGACAGAGCCTAGCCTCCAGTTTGGTATATGGTTGTATCACTCACATGAGTTTGAATTTGTTGTTAGGAGGAGGGGGTTGTCTGTGTACATGCAGCTGTTCTAACATTGTCTCTGGAGTACCACACTCACCAGCTGGACTGGGGAGGGAACTGACAACTGACCTCTGGACATGCTAGAATACTATTGTGAATTCCGTAATAATTGAAAACAAGGTCCAGTGGGGAGTGAGGGTGTACTGATATTACCTACAACTGCTGACTGATATAAAAGCGTCAGTGAGCAAGTGCCAGGTAACCTAAGTGCAATGTGTCACAATTAAGTAAATGCAACAATGACAAGCAGTCACTTGCTGTCATGTGTAACATGGAAGTACGTACAGTAAGCAATGCAGATATCAGTAGTGAGTCACAGACGTGTTGAGAAGCTGTGTATTATGTGGAAGTAGCATACCAGTGAAATAACAAGCTAACAAATAACAAGCATATAAACAAAGGTAGAGCCAGGAGGCCTGGATGTAGTGTTTGCTACAGCAAACAAGGTGTAGCAATGTCAGTAAGTTACAGCTCAGATATGCAGGCACTATAAACCTGAAACCAGATGTCCCCAGCTATGAATGGCAGAGTACAGCCTATTGTCACACACGAGTGCAGACCACAAACCTTGTTAATGTTAAATAACTGGCCTGAAGGCCAACTGCCTATACCAGAACTAATACACTTGTACACTGGGCCCTCAATCAGCAGTTCCCAACTTCAATGGATGAAAGATATGTGTCCTGCCACCACAGTGCTTGCCACAAACCTACCTAATGTAAAACAACTGGCCTGAAGGCCAAGTGCTTAGTCAAAATGACTTAGAATGATAGCTACACTGTAATCAAGTTACAACCAAGCAGTAATAAGTACAATTTAATTCTCGCATTATAGAAAGTGTACGATGTATTGTTGAGATAGTATGCTGATAACCTGTTTGTGTACCTTTCCAGATCAACATGGCTCCAAAAAGGAACCCAGCATATTCTGCTGCAGAGGATGACGTGATTCACCAGAGCCTGGTGCGTGACTATGCCATCCTGTTCTCACGCACCACCCAGAATCAGCCGGAGAGGTCTGCACTGTGGCAAAACCTACTTAGCAGGATAAATGATGTTGGCATGCATAATAGGACATATGAGCAGGTGAGACATCACTGCAGTGATTTGATTAGAAATGTCCGCCAGCGTGCTGCAGATATCTGCAGGCAACACGTTGCCACAGGTGGGGGGGTGGCCACACATCCCCCCCTCACCAGACAGGAGGGGCTACTGCTAAGTGTTGTGGATCCAGCCCCAGAACAACAACAGCAACAGTCATGCATCATGATGGAGGTTGGATCCACACAGCAGCAAGACACCGAGCGTGCAGGTAAGATGCCATATTTATTTATTGTTATTACTTTTACATTTGTTGACCAAGATAGTCTAGCTGGATATATGTCCACTTTCAGTAGAGGCCTGGGGAGAAAAGCTCCACACATAACATAATAAAGGCAGACAGACAAGTTGTTAATACAGACAGTCAACAGAATAGAAATATACACCAGCCTGTTAATTGAATCAACATACATTTAAGGAACTCAAACAGTTTAGCATCATACACAATGTACTGTCGGTTTCAAAGCAATTCTACCTAAAGCATAACGGTTTTGCAATAAGGCAAAAGCCATATAGATAATACTTAGGGCTCAGAAGGGTAGAGAAGTAGAAGGAGTATGAAAGATAAAATAAGAGGGAAGAGGCAGGAGTCAAGAAGGGAAGTGAGGAAAGGAAGGAAGACAGTCAAGAGGAGGTGGGAGGGATGGGAGAAGTAGGTCAGAGCATAGAAGGACATCAAGGTGAAAGAAACAGGGTAGAAGGTAGTTTTTATGCACAATGAGGGGTTAAAGGTAAAGAGAGGGTGGGGAGAGGGACATTAGCCTGGAGTCCAACAAGAACAAAGCCAGTGGTTTTGGAAGTACAGTTTGAGTTGTCGTTTGAAGAGAGGTAAGGGTGAGATTAGAGTTAACTCCTGGTATGTACATATGACTGTTCTGTACACTGTTACTTCATGCACGCATAAGGTGTGCATGTGGTATGTATATGTCATCATGATATGTAATTGTGCATGTGCGATACAGACATTATGAGCAGCTGATGTGTATAAGGGAACTAGTGTACTACTGTACTGTATCATGTGCAAAACAAATGGCACACTTGTGCCCACTGACATTACTCTCTTCACACTTCCAGGTCCCTCCCATCTAGCAACGAGGCAGGCCATACATGCTGGTGAGTGTTTTTAACATTACCTGAAAAACAATTTATAATACTAGTAAGAGTAGTGTAACGCTGTAGTAGACATGCTGGTGAGTGTGTTAATAATAACTGTAATACCCAGTTGTACTAAATTAAGAGTAATGTAACACAGTACTGATGTGTGTGTTTACTGTGGGGTGTGCATGTGTGCGAGTGTGCCTGTGCCCATGTGTGCATGTGTGTTCGTGTCCATGAGTGCATGTGTCCATTTCTGAATGTGTGCATTAGTATTGAAGTGCATCTCTGTCAAATATGTGTTGGGACTGTAATCTGTGTTCCCTGTTTTCCTCCCATAGGTTCTGGTGCTGCTCTGGTGACCTGCAGCAGGGAACCTGAATCTTGTGCCCCAGGTACTGATGATGATGAAATGTCTGTAATGGTGCAGGAAGGTGTGTCTGGGTCCACCATTGGTCAGCCAATTGACAGTACACAGCTGTCAACCCCGTCACACAGTCATCCTGCCATTACATCCTTTGTCACCATTGTCCCTAGGTGATGGACAGTCTGCAGTGGGCATAGATCAGGGTAATGTGGTACCTGTGGTACATGCATCCCCACAAGGCAGCCATGAGCAGGGTCCTCCAATGGTACCATGCAGACAGTCGCCCATGGGTTCTCGTGGGGGCATCCATGGCCGTACTGCCTCTGGCCGACGTGCCCAAGGAGGTATGTCAACCTCCACTATGTTTTGAACTATCATGCAGGCACAGGCACGTATGGAAAGGTACACCAGACATGGTCTGAGGGAGCTGAGAGCATGTCGCACAGCCATGACAGACGGCATGCGTGACATTGCGAATGCTATCCGTAACTTCACAGATGTCATTGACAGACGTTGTGGGGGCATAGAACAGCTGCTCCACAACCAGATGTCCATGGGCCAGGGCGATGGTGGGCATTTGCGACGTCGACGTGGCCGTATGCCAGCAACAGCAGCAGCTGGCAGTGGCCACGGACGACAACAGGCCCACTCATGCACCTCAAGTGCCAGCACCAGCCCCAGCAATGCTGGGTCTGTGCTGTCATCAGGATGCCCCAGGAGACCACGTGCACGTGGCTCTGGACAGTCCCAACAGGGAACTGTGTCCAGTCAGCACACCCCTGCTTCTGACGACAGTACCCAGTCTGGGTTAGTACCGGATACGGCCCGTAGCACCCCTGCCAGGCACAGGTACCGTGTCCATGCCCACAGACACTGATCTGGATGACCTGACAGGTGCAGTCTGTGGCTGTCCACAAAACCCTGTACATGGCAGCCATTATGTGGGACTGTGTGCGTGCTTACACACATGCAGAAACCTAACACCTAGGGCAAACACATACACACACACACACTGCACCAACACTGGTCCACCCTGTACTGCTGCCCCTCACAAACACACATACACACACATGTCAATTGGTGTCACCAGTGGCTGGCTTGGGCATACCTAACCCACACCCTGTGCATATGATGACACTGTGCCACCTCCTGCATACTACAACATTGGTGCAGGAAAAGGTATACACGTTGCTGATGCACAGGGTGACTACATAGATGTGTATAAGTAGTAACATGTTTGTAACTGTTCACTGTTCCAGTATGATTGTGTGTATATCCCAGCAGTCCTGCTGCAGTAACTGTATGAATGTCCTCAATTGTTATCTGCACCCATACTACTTACCAAAGTGTACCAGCTGCACACCATCACATGCTAACATTGACCATGGGAATGCGCATCATGTGCTGTTATGTAGATTCAGCTATATGTATCTGTTCTGTCACGCATGCATTTATACACACCCTGCTACACACACACATGCACACGCTCACCTGCCATTCCCATTATTTATTACCCTACATGAGTAGCTGTCGATACATGACAGGTACACATTTGAGAAGTGCACTATGTTGTTTACTACTCACTTCCTCTTCTCTACCTGTACTCACAGGGTGCAGGCAACCTCATCAGTTCAAAGATGTAATGTGCATCAGGTACTGTGGTACCCTGATTGCCACATCAAACATGTTTCCCATACGGAAATGCACACACAGACACATCCCACATCCACACACTTGCCACATTCAGGCTTCAAAACACTATCTAGGTATATTCTGGTACATGTGCGTGTTACAGTAGCATGTAACACTATACTGAGTACTGGCAGTTGTCTGTTGTCATGTTGTTTGTATAGAATAAAAGAATTGTTTGATTATCCTACTTCGTTTTGTGGACATTACTTGAAGAAGTGTTACCTTACATGTGTTATTGGTACCACCACCTTCTCTTTTGTAGTTTTGTTTGTATAGGGTGCTGTCAACATCACTGCTTGTTAAGGGTAATTAGCACCCTGCAGTGCATAGCCCCATGTGGCAAAAGCCACATCCCACCCCCATCATTGTGCACACACACTAACCCCACCCACAGTAAAACACATACTTTCCATTTGCAAGATTCAAACCCATACCTAACTGTGTTATGTCAGTAGAAACAGACACATTAGCAGAGTGTACTATATGCAATAGTTGTGGAAATCCCTTCTAATGCTGTACTTAGAGGGTGCTGACATCATCTGTGTGTAGGAAAAGGGATGTGCACCCTGTAGTGTGTTCTCCCAGTTGGCAAGAGGCATTTATCCCTCCCAGCATAGTGCATGCACATAAACCCCACTCATACATTCTCTTTGCAGGATTCAAACCCCTCCCTAACTATGTTATGACACTGGCAAAAAGATGCATTAGCAGAGCGCGCTATGCGAATTACTGGAAGACTTTAATACAGGTAATATAGTTATAGATTCCTGACATCATCAGTGTTTCAAAAGGGGGATCTGCATCCTGTACTGTACTGTCACAGCTGCTAATAGGGGCATTTCCCACACACACATCGATGTCTTCGAGGTTTGCATATGTGGGGGATCCAGTACTTCAGTGTGATTTGTATATGGTTTGATTGAAACAATGAGGGATATACTCCCAGTGGTGAGCATTTTGTACTCATGTTTGTGATGATCAGGTCTAGTATATCTGCCCCTCTTGTGGGAAGGTTGGTTACCTGTTCCATAGCTAAAGAATGTCTGATCTATGGGAACCCTAGAGCTTGGGTATTGTGGCTTGTGTAATGTTCACAGTCTATGTTTGGGTAGCTGATGTCACCCAGTATGATGGTGTTTGCAGAGAAATCTATACTCTCCTGTGTCAGCATGAAGGCTGTGTGGGAGTCCTGAGTTTGAGAGGGTGCTGTAAGAGCTCCTCTGTGTCTCTTTCCATGTGGTCCAGGGAGGTACATCTCAGGTTGTTTGCACCAGCATGGACAATGACTGCCTCATAGTTGTACTTGCTGTGGAGTGACCTGTGTGCCTGTGTTATGTGGCACATTCTATCACCCGACAGGTAGCTAAATGTGACCCTCACCTTGCTCTGTCTGGGGGGTGGCACGTCTGTCAACAGCTCATGTCAAGCAAGTTCACACCCCTCATAAATGATGTGGAAACCTTCAAAGGCCCCAGGCTTGTAGAAAATATGGACCAGACTGCAGATACCTGTATAAAGGCATTCTATGGACACATTCAGGAATGCATGGATCATGACACCACATATGAAAGCATGACCCAGTTCTCCAAAGGCAGATGTCCTGGGTGCCGGACACCAGCCATAAACACACTATACAATAGAAGGATGACGCCACTACATGATACAACAACCTCCCAAAATGTGAAGGCACCACTGATGAGTATTGGAAGACAACTACAGGCACCCATACGATTGTCTAAGACCATCTTTGAGAGAAGATTCCACAAGCCACTGAGGATAATCACAAGGCTGTCTGTAGTTATGTTAGGAACCTGGGTGGTACTACCCAGATATGCTCAGAGGTAATCCAAGATGTCACACAAAATACAAAACACACAGACATTGCCATCATCCTAGTGGACAGGTTCACTGCTGCCTTCTCCCCCCACCACACCAAAAGGCAAATATGTCTCGCGGCAGAGTGCTGCCCCCCCTGACATCACAGATGCTCAGGTAAGAGATGCCCTTCCCAAAGCAATAAACACTGCATCAATGGGACCAGACAGTGTCCCAGGCTGTGTCCTACATGAACCACAAGAAGAGCTACACCCAGACATAACACCACTGTTCAATCCCAGACTTACTACACGATATGTGGCCAGAGAGTGGCGTACAGCAACAGTGGTCCCTCTACATTCAGGTGGTGCCTTCACTGATCCTGGACACTATTCGCCCCATATGTCCGACTAGCTTTGTCTGCAAAGCTATGGCAAGGATCATCATGAACCTCACAAATCTAGATATTGTGTACCTACAGACATGTCACCATACACAGTTTGGCTTTGTTAATGGCAGATCCTGCCTCTCAAACCTGTTTGATTTCTTTGAAACAGTCACCAAGGCCACTGTCAAGGGGAAGGAGGTCTACACAGCCTACCTGGACCTTGCATAAGCCTTTGATACAATACCCCACTTGTGCATTATAGGGAAGCTCACCAGTGTACATATTAACCCCTATGTCACTATGGTTATTGCACACTGGCTCAAGGACAGAACACACATGGCTAGACTTGCTGGAGCCATGTCAGCCTCCAACCTGGTACAAGTGGTGTCCCACAAGGCTCAGCCCTGGGAGCTGTCATGTTCATTATATATTTACCATAGGTACAGGCCAACATGGAAGTACTGTGGCTGAGCAAGTCGCAGGTGACTGCAAACTCTACTCGGTGGCATACTGCCTCTTCATAGGCAATCTGTGCCTGACATATAAAGCCATGTCAAACCCTCACTTAATGGCCATGCTGCACCTCAAAATATCCAGATCCCATCAGGATACACGCTGGAAAGACTTGAACCTCAGGAGTGATATACATAGGACATGCTGGAGGGGCACATTCACAACTCTGGAGGCTCCCTTCATTCTTGAATATTATCCCAATAGAGGTTAGGCAGACTGACTCAGTGACTGTCTTCAAGAGTGATATTAATTACTGGATGTGACATTGTAGGGTTACCCTGGGTATCACTTATGTGTCACTGTGAGACAGAGGCACAGTATACTAACCTTGGAAAAGGGCATAGCAAGACAGATAGATTTACAATGCATGCTGAAAGCCACACACATTCTGGCTAGGTGGATACATGCCCTGGGCAGACATCCCTGTATGAACCTATGGACCTATGTATCTTGTTCACCATTGGCCCTATGTGCTGTTAATCACCAATGCAATCTCAATACTATGGTAGCATGTGCAAAGGTCAGTTGTCAGTCACCTCTATGGTACAGTTGTGGGATATGTGTGTCATGTAGTAATGTCACAGCTGCCACATGTACACAGTCAACGCTATCCCCTACCCATGGATGTACAACACATGTATGAGATGGAAACACATGGCCAAACTGTGGACTAAGCACTCTGAACCCAGTACTGGCATAACCTGTCTGGTGGCATGAAATACTACAGTGACAGCAATACCAATCTGATGTGGACCTACACGGACAGCAATACAAGCATGGAAACACACCGGGTCAGTTGTGGAGCCTAAGGATAGCATCCTGCATGACTGGCAGACATCTCTGCAGCTGACACACAGGCATACATTAGGCCTGCACACAGCACGCATAACACATAGCACACAAATCCTGTGTGTCAAACAAGCACAGTCTGTACAGCTATACAACACTACTGCTGCAGTTGTGTTAGGTACTTTTATTGTCCAGTACAGTGAGAACATGCTCACCAGGCTGGACAATGTGTAGGTCACAGTGATATGCTCATGGGGCACTGTGGTCCACCACATAACACAAACATACAGGTCAGTCAGATGCATGGACACATATGACTCAGTCATCGTCCATGCCACCACAGCTGATGTGGGATGTCCCTCACTGGGATACATGATAGGGAACATGGAAGGGATCACTGAGCAAGTGACACAGGCTGGTAGACCCCTGACCTTGGTTGGCATCAGACCCTCACCAGGGATTCTGACATATTACTGAATGCTAATGAATTAGTGTAGCTACAACACCCTGGCTGAACGGTTCTTAGCATGCTGTCACTGCATTGCTGTGGAATAATGTCTTACCACTCCCACAACAGGTGAAAACATGCAGCACCTGTACATCAACAACATGTAGACTATATGTCCCAGACCAGGTGTGTATCCCTCACTACTAGGCTGATAGCATCTACATCTCACACTGTATATACACATCTCACATGCAGCACCTGCACAGAAGACCACAGTCATAATGTTACCCTGTGCAAATACCATGTATTCACATGTGTCAGGCATCACACATGGTAACTATTGAAGGTCACAGGTACATATGTGTATTTGGCACGCACATACATCATGTGTGCATTGCCATAACTGGTTTAATCAATGTCATGCATTATTGTGAGGGACAACCCGCACACATGGGCATTCTGTGTGGGCAAAACACACGTGGCATGTCTGTACTCAAAAGCCATACATACTTGTGATATTGTTTAGAGAGGGGTATGTGCATCCTGTAGTGTGTTTTCCCAGTTGCCAAAAGGGATATTTCAGTCATACATACTTACCCCCCCTTCACACACACTTGCTGGATTCAAACCCCTACCTAACTTTGTTATGACACTAAAGATGGATGCATTAGCACAGCGCGATATTCGCATTACTGGAAGATTTTCTTTCACATGATATACTTATAGGGTGCTGACATCATCAGAGTTTAGAAAGTGGAATGAGCATCCTGTGGTGTGTTTTCTCAGTTGCCAAAAGGGATGTTCTTTTCATACGCGCTTACACACACACTTACCTCCCTTCACACTCACTTGCCACTTGCTGGATTCAAACCCCTACCTAACTATGCTATGATACTAGAGACGGACGCATTAGCAGAGCACGCTATTCAGATTACTGAGAGATTCCTTTTCTCCTGATATACTTATAGGGTGCTTACATGATCAGTGTCTAGAAAGGGGAATGAGCATCCTCTGGTGTGTTTTCACAGTTGCTAGGAGTAACATTTGGACCAAGTGTGTGAGCTTGCCCAGTTCAGCCTTCCCATGGCATGTTGTGTGAAAGATGTCTCATTTATCTAAGTGTGTGAGCATGCCCAGTGTGGGCTTTCCATATGTTGAACTCTGCAGCACATCACATTTGTGGATGAGTGTGACCTTCCACAAATACCTCCAGTTTATGGTTGTGTGTTCTGTGCCATGTTGTGTAGTTACTGTCCAAATGCTTTTTGTGTGAACACAACAGGGAGTATACTGTGTAGGTTTTGCATGGGATACTTTGCACACAATTGTCAACATTCATTCATACTGACCTAACACTGTAGTACTGTATAGTGTAGTTGTTCAGTACTTTCACTGTGGTGGTCAGTATCCTGGGCTTTAGTCCTATCACTGCTTTACATTTCCATAGTGTGCACAACAGCCTGGTTAGGGTCCAGTTGTGCACATCTGCACAAAGGCGGTGCCTCTACAGACCATGGTAATTACTGCCCCATAAGCTTAACAAGTCTAGTCTGCAAAGCTATGGAGAGGATCATAATTGAGCTCATAAACAAAGATATGGGGGACATGCAGACATTGTACCCATCCCATTTGGCTTGGTCAAGGGCAGATCATGCCTTTTGTACTGGGTTGACATCTTCAAAACGGTCACTTAGGCCATTGTTGGGGAAAGGCAGTCCATACAGCCTACCTTGGCCTTGCAAGCACTTTCAACACAATACCCCACTCAGGTATTGTGGAAAACCCTAACAACTGAAATGTAAACCCATATGACACAAGATGGGTTGCAAACTGGCTTAAGGACGGGACCCACAGGGTTAGAGTTGCTGGCACTTTGTTAGACTCCAGGCTGGTCACAGGTGGTGTCACACAGGGATCAGTCCTTGGCCGCCTATTGTTTGTCATGTACTTCCCAGAAGTACAGCCCAACATGGGAGGACTTTGGCTGACAATGTTTGCAGATGACTGCACACTGGGCGCCATAGTGGACAGTGCATCACACACGGATATCCTTCAGAAGGGACTCACGGTAACTGATAGCTGGTGCCAGAGTCATGGCCTGAAGTCAAAGTGCACAACATGTGTAGACATACCCTTCAGGAAAGGCAAGGTAACCCCAAGCTACCATATAGGTGGCAATCCTCTAAGCACAGAGGAGGTTATCATGGACCTGGGGACCCAGGTTGACAGTCGCCATTCTTTTGACACTCCCGTTGCTAAAGTGGCTAGAAAGACCTTCTACATTGCCCACCTGATCAGGATGGGATTCACATCCAGATCTAGTGGGTCATTGTTCCCCTGTACTCTTCACTTATCAGACCGGTGATCAAGTAGAATGCCCTATTCTGGATGTATCTCACCCAACATCTGCAGCAATTGGAGACACCCTGAATGTCCCCCACCTAAAGGATCAAGGAACCCCAACAGCTGTCATATGCTGCCAGATTGAAGACACTCCCACTCTATTCACTCACATACCGTCTGCTTAGAGGTGACATGTGCCTGACATGCAAGGCCATGTCCAAACAGGGATTAATGGACATGCTCCACCTCAGAATCGGCAGATCCACCTGAACCACTAGTGCAAGTGACTTACACCTTAGCAGGGATGTACGTTGGACATGTTGGAGGGATGGAGTTATCACCCGGAGACTCCCTATGCTGTGGAATACAATCCCGGTCCATGTGAGGCAGAGCACCTTGCTGGCTGTGTTCAAGAGGTATCTTGACCTGTGGATGGAAGGTCATACGTTTAACCTGGGGATCATCACTGTGTCACTGCTGGAGAGAGGCATGACAAAATAATGGGCACAGTACTGTTTCCATATAAGGGGTGGTGTACGCCAACAAACTCTGTGCTAGGCTTATACCTGCCTTAGGGAAGATAGCCTAGTATACACCTATGTACCTATGAACCTATCTGACCATGTTGCATTATGTTCAGATGTGAACTACTTACAACAGCCTCATCCAACATCAGTAGTGTATTCCACAACATGGGTGTACATTGGCAAACACTACCGATGTGCCCTAGGCCATTTCTAATGCTAGTCGGAGAGTGTGTTTGTCCGTCAACACATTGTAAGTCTAGTTTGCCATGACATATGTCTTGTTTAGTATACTGTGCCTCTGTCTACCTGTGACATAACATTGATACCCAGGGTAAACCTCCCATCTCCCATCCACTCATTAGGATTCCTGTTGAGGGGAATCAACGAGTGTCTCTACGGACAACCTGTACTGGTAGTTTACTCATGTGTGGGGGTGGCCTCTGTATTATGGATAATGCAGTACAGCCTGTCCTATGTATGTCAGTGATGGGGTTCAGGTCCCTCATGTGCATAGCTCCCTGCCATTCAGATTGTACAAGGTGCAGCATGTGCATTGATTCCAGCTTGGACATGGCTTTCTACATCAGGCACAGCTTGCATCTGGGTGGACAGCATGGCAGTGTGTGGAGCTGCACTCTGTTTAATCAGGCGACACATTACATGTGTTCCAACTCTTTCATACGCCTGGTGAGGTACTGTTGTGGACTTTACAGGTGCTGGATGTGTCTGCATGAGGTACACCCCACAGGGGCTGTTGTGGTCATTTCTAATGCTGATGAAAGATAACTGCAGAACCACGATGACCTCCCCTTAGCTAGATGTCAGAAAGCATGGACCATGCAATCACAAATAAAAACAGGACCCTCTCCACAAAGGGAAAGTGTCCTGTCTGGTGGACCCCAGCCATAAACAAACTGTATGACAGATGAGGGTTACTAATGCAAGACAGAGCTACATCTCCAAAAGGGAGGACAGCTGTGATCAGCACTAGTAGAAAGCTACATTATCTCATAAAGACATGCAAGGTCAACTTGGGGACATAAATCACCAAAGACAATGAAGGTAACCACACTGCTTTCTTCAGTTATGTCAGACACCTGGTTGGGAACCCTCAGATATGCTCAGAGTTGGTACACAACAACATATATTACAGTGACCTGACAGATATTGGCAACATTCCGGCGGACAGCTTCAGTGCGATTTACCCCCTCCCTCACCCCCAAAAGGAGATAGTTATCACTGCTGTATGTAACCTCACTGTCATCTTGGATGTCCATGTGAGAGTCGCACTCAGCAAAGACAAGTACACAGCATCAATGGGACCTACTGGTATCCCTGGTTGCATGCTATGTGAACTCCAGAAGGGGCTGGACCCGTATATACAACTGCTATTTAACCTTAGTCTTGCTACAGGATATGTACCTGAACACTGGCGTACGGCAACAGTGGTCCCACTCCACAAAGGAGATGCCTCCACAGACCATGGCAACTACCACCACACAAGCTTAACCAGCCTTGTCTGCAAAGCTATGGAAAGAGTCATTATGGAGCTCTTACACAGACACATTGCTGACCTATGGACACTTGTTCCCACCCAGTTCAGCTTTGTACAGGGCAGATCCTGCCTTTTGCACCTAGTTGACTACTATGAAACTGTCAGTAGGGCCATCGATGAGGGCTACGCAGTCCACACAGCCTACCTGCACTTGGCTAAGGCCTGTGACACAATACCCCACTCAGGCATCATAGCCAAGCTCAACAGCTGACATATAACAGCATATGTCACAGGATAGGTTGCAAAATGGCTAAGAAACAGAACCCATAAAGTCAACATTGCAGGTGCCTTGTCAAATTCGAAGCCAGTCACAGGTGGTGTCCCACAAGGATGTGTCCTGGGACCCCTCTTAATTGGTATTTACTTTTCAGATGTGAAAGCAAATATAGGGAGGTTGTTGCTGACAAAGTTTGCAGATGACTGCAACCTAGGCACCATAGTGAATACATCAGTTGGCACACACATACTACAGAATGCCGTCACAAAGGCGGATAGCTGGTGCCAGACGCATGGCCTGAAACTGAATGCAACTGATGTGTATTCATCCCCTTTGGGAGAAACAAAGTACCCACAGATCAATACATATACAGCAACCCACTGAGCACAGAAAACAAATCAGACACCTGGGGACACATGTAGATAGTGACATCTCTTTTGACACCCCTGTTGCCAAAGTGGTTAGGAAGACTTTCTATCTTGCCCACCTTATCATGGAGGGTTTTCCATCCAGATAATAGGAGGTCATTGTTCCACTATCCTTCTCCCTTATCAGGCCCATGATTGAATACAAAGCCCCATATGGTATGTACCTCGCCCAGCACTTGCAACAGCTGGAGAGACCCCAAAAGTACCTACCATGAAGATCAGGGTTCTTCAACACATGTCATATGCTTCCAGAATAGAGGAAATCCAGCTTTGTTCAGTGTCATACCGCATACTTGCAGGTGACCTATGCCTGACATACAAGACCATGTCCAATCAGGATTTGGTGGACATGCTCCAATGCAAGCAATCCAAATCCACCAGAGCCATGAGAGCTGAGGATTTGAACCTCAGCACATACATGTATAGGACATGCTGGAGGGACAGAATCATAACTCAGAGGCATCTCACACTCTAGCAGAGTATCCCAGTTCATGTTTGACAGAGTCCCTCACTGACTCTCTTCAGAAGACATCTGGACAACTGCATATGAGACAGAGGCACAGACTACACAGAGGCACAGTCATGTTATTCAGTTATGTAAGGGGGTCATAATGTGTCACTACTAAGTCAGAGGCACAATATTCGGAATCTATTCTGTACACTTATTACCACTATAAGGGGTGGCAATAGCCACATCACTATGGCTAGGCTTATACATGCACTAGGGCAGATAGCCTAGTAGTAAACTATGACACTATGAAACACTGGTGTATGTGTAGGTATTGTCAGTCAAGCACTATGATGTGGTTTGGGGGGCTTGATATCTCCCTGTATTCCAACATTGTTTTGTCTATTCCTTCTAGCATGTCTAGGGATCAGTTGCTAGTGTCATCTCCTGCTCAGCTGGTGAACCTGGGAATATTGAGGCAATGTTACACTTGCCTCATGTACACTGACAACCCTCTCCTTCTCCCATAAACACACATACATGTGAGAGATGCAACTATATAGCCAAAGTGGAGGCTGAGCTCTCTCAACATAGGACTAGCAACACCAGAGAGAAGGTGAAGGTAACCACACACATCACAAACCCAGTCTCACATGGCACTATCACAACTTAAGATCATACACATAGACACACAGAGACATACTCGGAGGCTCTGATCAGAATTCTACCAAAACGGCAGTGGCCACCACAGCAGACACTCACACAACTGCCTCCACAGGGCACAGCACATGCAACACATTGACCACAGAGTCGGTGAGCCAAACAGTCACAGCCCTTAAGGCCAAACACAATGCCAGACACACTTGTCATAGGTGACTCCATAGTCAGACACACTGACGTCCCGCTCACCAGATCGAGTATGGAGGAGGTCACAGTAAGCTGCCTATCGGGCACTGGAATCCACCACATAATGCAAGCACTCAGGTCACTCAACTGCAAGTACAAGTCTGACCCAGTCATTATCCATGCTGGTGTGAACGACCTGAGATGTACCTCCCTAGACTACATGGAAAGAGACATAGAGGATCCCTCTGATTATGTAGGCCAGGCAGGTATGACCCTGACCTTCAGCAGTATCCTACCTTCACCAAGTATGATGCCACATAAACAGAGACAAGATGATCAGCTGTAATAATTTGCTTAAACTATGGTGTCATTCAAAGGGGGTCCAATGTCTGTCTGCCTGTGATGACATGCTGGACAGGCCACGCTGATTTGCAAGGGACGGCTTGCACCTGTCACCCCTGGGCTTCCGGATTTCGGCTGATGCTCTTGCCACCCCCATTGTGCCTTTTTTATGGAAGATTCAGATTCTACACCTACCACCCTAGAACACAGTAAAGGAAAGACACTAAGGGTAATGATGCTCAATGCCAGAGGTCTCAACCTCAAGCTGCACACACTCTATGCCCTTCTCAGTATGTAGCACATTGATGTCAGTGCTGTGCCTGAAACCTGGTTCACAGCTTCTGACAGCACCTCGGCACTATCGGGTGTTACCTCATATCATGCGTTCCGGCACAAGAATCCAGACAACACCAAGAAAGGATGGTGGGTGTCCATATTCATCAAGGACACCCTCACCTCATGGTTGGTGGCAACACACGATGCATCGGAGACCATCCAGGTGCCAGTGACTGTAGGCAAGACTGCTCTGCAGTTTGTAGCATGTTACATGCCACCCTCTCAAACTCAGGTACCTCACACAGCTGTCCTGCAAACACTGAAGGGGATAAATGTATCTCCAAACACCATCCTACTGGGTGATTCCAACTATCCACATATAGACTGGGATCACTAATCAAGCCACAACACTCTAACACAAAGGTTCCAAGAGTTCATACACTCAAATGCCATGGAACAACTGGTCCCAATCCCCACAAGTGGAGGCAACATACTAGAACTCATCATCACGAACATGGGGTCACACTGTTCAACACCAGAAGTATACCCATCATTGGTGAGATCAGATCATGGACTAATCTCAGTGGGAGTCCACATCCCACCCACACCCCAGATAGAAAAACAAACAGTGATGACCTTCTCAAATGCCGACTTCACATTTCTAAGGACAGGTGTGGTCTCTTTCAAGGCCCCCAAGCCAGCGGACACCATTACCCAAGCCACTGTATCACTTACAAATGCCTTCTACCAGCACCTCCAGGACTGCATGGATCAGGCAATCCCAAACAAAACAAAGACTCTTTGTACCACAGGCAAGCATCCAGTCTGGTGGACCCTAGCCATAAACAAGCTCTACAACACAAGGAAGGAGCTACTACGAGATAGAGCAAAATCCGTAGAAGGGAAGACACCCCTGCTCATTGTGAGTAAAACACTGCGTTCCCCCATACAATCATCCGAGGTGAGTTTTGAGAGTAAACCCACTCAGGACTCAAGGGGCAATCATGAGGCCTTTTTTACCTATGTTTGAAACCTGGGAGGGAACTCCCAGATATGCTCAGAATTAGTTCGGAATGATGTAAATATCACTGAACCTACAGACATTGCCAACATACTGGCTGACAGGTTCAGTGTAGATTTCTCCCCCCCTCCCCCCAACTGGAGGGGTATCTACACCAGAGGATTGTAGCCCCCCCAAACATCTCCAATGCTGGGGTGAGAACTGCTCTATCCAAGGCGGAAAACACTTTATCCATGGGACCAGATGGTGTCCCCAGTTGTGTGCTCCATGAACTCAATGAGTAATTACACCCGCAGTTAGGGCAGCTGTTTAATCTTAGCCTCACCTCAGGATATGTGCCCAAGGAGTGGCCTACGGCAATGGTGGACCCACTTCACAAAGGAGGTGCCTCCACCAACCCCGGAAACTACCATCCCATCAGCTTGACAAGCCTGTTCTGCTAAGCTATGGAGAGGATCATAATGGGAATTATAAATGAAGACATAGGGGACTTGCAGACATTGGATCCAATCCAGTTTGGCTTTGTCAAGGGCAGATCATGCCTTTTAAACTTGGTTGACTTTTTCAAGACAGTCACCCAGGCCATTGACGTGGGCAAGGCAGTCCACACAGCCTACCTTGACCTGGCAAAGGCTTTCAACACAATACCCCACTCAGGTATCATTGAAAACATCACCAGCTTAATTGTGAACCCATACATCACAGCATGGGTTGCAAACTGGCTAAGTGACAGAACACACAGGGTCAAAGTTGCTGGTGCCATGTCACACTCCAGAGCTGTCACAAGTGGTGTCCCACAGGGCTCAGTCCTGGGCCCACATTTGTTCAGCATCTACTTTTCAGAAGTATGAGCAAACACAGCAGGATTATGGCTGACAAAGTTTGAAGATGACTGCAAACTGGGAAGCATAGTTGGAAACCCATCTGACACAGACATCCTTCAGAAGGGTCTCATAGACACAGATAACTGGTGCCAGAGCCATGGCCTTACGTTAAACGCTAAACAATGCATAGTCATACCCTTCGGGAACAACAGGGTTACCCCTAGTTCCCATCCAGGTGGCAATCCTCTAAGCACAGAAGAGGTTATCAGGGTGGGCACCCAGGTTGACAGTAATATTTCGTTTGACACTCACATTGCCAGAGTAGGCCTGGGGCAGTTCCTGCTATTAGGACAGAGGTGTGACCTGGTAGTGTCAGGGTGCTGATGTGGGCTTTGACCCTGTTTTCTATTACAGCACTGATATCTACATTCTCTATACTGTGTGCATTTACACTGCACACATTTATACTTCTGGCATTGGGTAGCATTACATCTAGGTTACTATCGCTTGTGGTACCTATGAGGTAGGTTTGTGTTTTTTGTGATTTATGATTGGTGTGGGTGGATGTTAGTCGGGTCCTCAGGTGTGCATATGGTACATGGTATTACATTACTTAACACATGGCATTCATGCCTCAGGTGGTGCTGCAGGGCTGCCTCTGTCGGATGCACATACTACACTCCCTGTACATTTTTGGAAGCAGGTTGTGTCATGTTAGGCATCCCTGTTACTATATGAGTGAGTCAGAGCGGGTATCAGTCCCAGTGTTCCTACTGACCAAGTGTATGTGCTATCCGTTCCCTCTTTGCCAAGGCCAGGGCATACTGGGCACGCCTCCTTCTGCCTACTGGGACAAGGTCAGGTTGTTCCTCCTCCGAGTCACCCTCTGCCTGTGGTGGCCTTGGCAATGGTGGGGGGATGTTAGGCCCAGCCCTGTGCTGGTCCTGCTGCAGCTGTTTCCGCAGGATCATATTATGTAGCATAGCACATATCATGACCATTTGGGTACATGTAGTTGGTGTGTACTGCAAGGCTCCACCAGATGTGTCCAGACACCAGAACCGTGACTTGAGCAGCCCAAACACACGCTCTATGACATTACGTGTTTGTACGTGTGCCTCATTATGGCGTTCCTGTTCAGGTGTGTGTGCATTTCTGATGGGTGTCATCAGCCACGGCTCAAGTGCATAACCTGCATCCCCCACTAGGTGTCTGTGTGGGAAGTCCCCACTGGCAAATGATTGGTACAGCTGCGTCAGATGCCAGATGTGGGAATCGTGGTAGCTCCCAGGGCAGCCAGCACACACATTCATTATTATGCCCTGGGCATCACACACGACCTGGCAGTTGATGGAGGGGTATCCCTTGCGGTTAATGTAGACTCTACCCCGCTCACCAGCTGGTGCTTTGATGCGTACGTGCGTGCAGTCTATTGCACCCAGCACCTCAGGGTATCCCGCTATTTGCTGGAAGAGACTCATATTGCTGGCCACAACCTCATGGTCATTAGGGACATATATATGATCACCAACATGTGCTGACATGGCATCCAGGAACTGGTGCAGTACCCTGGAGGCTGATGCCTGTGATATCCCCATCATATCACCAGTTGGTCTCTGGAAGGTACCTGTTGCTAGTATTCTTAGGCCAACACATACCTTGGTTTCCACTGGGATGGGTTCCCCTCTGTTGGTTCTGTGTGTGAGATGTGGCCTGCACAGCTCAACAATCTGCTGCAGAAGGTCTCTGTCCACTCTGTAGTGCTCTACTATCTCCAGCTCATGTAACCCATGGTAGGTGACCCTGGGCCTGTATACTCTTCTCCTTTTCCTCACTCTGGGTTGTCTGTCAGCATCTGCATTGACACCACCCTCAGCAATTCGCCTTTGCCTGATTATAACAGCTATGGCAGCCCCTAGCATTTCTGCTCTGAGTTCAGCTTTTTCAGTTTTCAATTCTGATAGCTTACTTTCTTGCAGTATCTCTTGTGAGAAACACCCTGCACTGCTCTTTGCAGTGTTTTAAGTGCTGGGTTGGGCTTCTAGTCTGCCTGCATAATTGCCTGCTTCCAATTGTTTCCAACAATTAACTGCAGCAGTATCCTCTGGCAGTTTCCGTGTCATTTAGTTGTTTCCTCTCTGTTTCCTGAGGGGGAGCAATGTGCACACCAGCTTAAACACACTCACAGTCACTTAAACGCGCGCACACATCCCTACACGGTGTTACACGCGCGCACACATTCTTACACAGTGTGAACTAGGCTGATTCATGTTAAAACGCGTGCACACTGCCTTCCACACATGCACGCCCGCGCAAACCATTGTAAACAGTTTGCAACACGCTCCCACATGTTGAACCTGCCTTACACGCGCGCACACGCGCGCATGCATGTATATCAAGAAACTTTGAGTGTAGGGATAGCATAAACCTTCAATTTCTTGACTTTCCTAGTGTTCTGTTGGGACACACCTCCCTCCCTCCCTGAAGTCTGTATGTCATCTTTCACCTTACATTGCCCTCCAATCTGGTACATTTGTATCTATCCTTCCCCCCCGTGATGTCACCTACCTCTTACTCTGTTCCTCCCCCTTCCCTAACTCTTACACTACTCAGAAAGTGCTCATTACCTATGTGGCAGTGTGATTCAGTATTGTAACCCTCATTTACATAGGATTGCCTAGTAATGACTAGTTACATGTCTTACACGGAGCTTCCCCCCCTTGACAACCACTAAACGGAGGCCATATTGTTTTTGGTCTGCAAGTCCCTCCATTGACATTACATGTAATACATAAATCCCAAAATTGTGGGCTTATAAGCTTCGGTTTTCAGTTTTAGGTAGCGCACCCCGTTTGCGCGGGTGTGCGCTACAGTTAAACCTCAAAATCACGTGAAAAAAAAAAAAAGTTATATAACATATTTTTGCAACACTTTTTCATGCCAATGGCCACATATTTGGCCATTGGCATGCTTAATGAAACAAATGCACCCTTTATTTGGAGCAGACATAGCTTCGTTTTTAATTTTGCAGAAATGTACTCAGTTGTCAGCTGAGTATATTTCTGCAGCTAACACGTCCGTTACACGGACTGGTTTCTGCTTCGTGGATCGCTCAGATACCTCATTTGCATATCTTTCAGCTGCAAATGAGGTATTGAGCATTTCCACGCCCAGTCCGTGTAAGAGACGTGTTAGCTGTCTCTTACACGGAGATTTGGGCTGTTCCTGAATCGGGAGGCTTACACAGAGGCTTACACTGCTCTTGAACTCCGTGTAAGCCTTCCTGAATCCGGCCCAAAGAGAGAGAGTGTCCCTGATTTTTCCATATATTTTTGATCTGTTTTTTTTTTATAAAATTAGCGCTTTTCTGGCAATGATAACATGTAAACAGGGGCAGGAAAGGTGAGGAAATGTAGGTGGAATGGACAGACAAAAAACAAACAAAAAAAGCACAACATTGGAAAGAAACTGTGGTGAATTTGTGTTTATTCAGAGAGAGAGATGTGTTGGACAAAAACACTCAGAGGGTGCAAAAATGGTGATGGAAAGGCATGGACAATGCACAAGGAGTGGATTGTGGCACAATGATATGAGGGAAAAAAACTGTCTGAGGATAGGTTAAGATATGGGCAGTATGCTAGTTTCTGACTAGCCCAGAGGGATATCACTGTGACTCTTGCAAAGGTTGAAGTGGGTCAGGGTGGCCAGTGGCAGTAATCACATCATACTTATTTAAGTATACATGAGACCCTAGTCTGTTTCTAATGAATGGGCATCTTTGTCCTCTACCCACCATTCCCTTCCTCCTGCTCTTCACCCACCCTCCATACTTGTCATTTGGAGGAACCAACACACACACATACACACATACACATACACAGTGTTCTAGATTTTCCTTCCTTACTGTTTTTAGTATATACCAATTCATGTGACTGTTTTAAATTACATTTGTTTAATAAAGCATAATTTACTTTTTTGTGCTGAATTGTACTGAATATTTTTCAACTTGAAATGAAATAACCATTTTCCAGAATCTCAGACTTTAGAATTAAATTCATTTACTAAGAAGGAAAAAGGCCACTGTAGATTGTGCATATATTTTCTTTTTTTTTTTCTTTAAAATCAGTAATTTAAAACCTCTAAGCATAGCAATACTATGCATACCTTCTCAAAACCTCAGTCAAAACATAGCCTGCATTTAACTAACCATGATCTCCTGCTTTTGTCCCGCTGGAAATTTGAAAAGAAGTTCAGGAACAAACCTGCTACATGGATAAGCAGCTTGAATTTCTTTGAGGTCAGAGCTCAAAGTCAGAGATGAAGTTATCAAAACAAACTGTACACCTTGCTGGTTGCCTCATTCAGGTGACTTGCTGTGCAGCAAATCTTGTACAGCCTTATATCCTTTGCTTTGTCCAAACTGGCTTTAATGGCCAATGACTAACCTCTTGGTCAGGCAGGTGTCTGCTTATGCCTAAAAAACAATAACCTCAGTACCAAGCTAAATCTAGTCTGTGGTGACAAATTCTTTAACATAAAAGGATTTTCACCTCAGAACTGGCCTGGTAATTTTATTATTATTACTATTCTTATTATTATTACATGGGAATTGGGTTTTGCTGATTTGATCAGTAACCTTCCAACTGGAATGACTTTCACTGATGAGGAACTGCAAGTGCTAAGTTAATTTGATTATTTTGGAAAACAGAGACAAGAAGTCAACAAGTAAGGTAGTGGATGCCTGGAAGAGTGTGTTTTGCAGCTCCAGACACCACAGTGAAACAGCTCAAAGTTCAAGCTGCAAATGTGAATTTGTATAACTATTTAACCCTGGGCTGCCCTGTCCTATCCCTTCTCCAAATGGGCTTTCATAACTTGAATACTTGTTAGTACAATCATTTATTTTCCCCTCCCATTTCTTCACATCACAGTTCAAAATGCTGATGAGGAACTTTGCTCTGATTTGCTGCAAGCAGCAACAAGTGGTTCCAATCACAGCTTTCAACTTCCTAGCTCAAGAATCGTGGAAAAAGATGGAAAATAACAGGACTAAAGCACAAGTCAGAATACTACTCTTTTGTATATTTAGAAAGTTGCTAGAATGACAGGTTTTACAATAGCATGCATTTCCCAAAGGATATGAAATCTTAAACTCAAATATTTGTCATTATTCTCTGCCATTAATCCTCAATGATATATCCCAAAATAACAAATCTTATGATGAACAGACCAAATATATGAGGCAAAATCATGAATATTCTGTGATGCCAAGGACAGTTGAGAGCTATGGCTACCATTGACTCAACAGAGCTACTAACCTCACCTTAAGTTCAGGCACTGAAGTTATCTGTCAGCCACATTCATGCAAAAAAAAAAATAATTAAAAAAAATAATGACTAATAGTATAACTTCTGGAGGAAATGCAGCAGCCAACCCAGATGGTTTATACTTAAAACTAAGATTCTAAGATTTCATCAACTTATATTTAAGTACAAAATGCACACGTCTTATTTTGCAGAAGGCAGCGTAAGCAAAAGATATGACTGCCCTCAGTCAATGGTAGCAACCCCCCCCCCAAAAAAAAAAATATTTAAAAAAAAAAAGGAAAATGTCTCAACAGTTGGACTTGATCCAGATTGTCTCTCTCTTTCTCTGTCTACTACTGTTGTAGTGTTCACAAACTAGTTGCTGTCATAAAATGCAAGCATTTATGTTTTATTTTTGAACAAACTGGCCTGTGTGGCTGACAACTTTCTGACAGCTGTTGTCCATATAACAAAAACCCAAGCATGGGTGCAGCATGTTAGACAGAAGATGAGAAACTTCTGCATGTGAAAAATCATAGGCTCCTGCTGAAGCACTGTTGAGTCATTATCTATGTGCAATTGTTCTCAGTTGAGTCACAATGAGCAAACACTATAAATAGACATGCTGTGTGGCATTGTGGACATGTTTTACAAAACTAAGTTATGAAAATGAAATGCCACCTAATCAATCATGCATTGCTGGAATTTGCTGTCCATCCTGATGGGCATCCCCAGGGCCATGGTCTACTGGCCAAACCACCTCTGTTATAATCTGCCACAGACCATTGAGATGTCAGGTGTGCAAGCACACAGGAATAGCAGACAGGGTATGTGCCTGTTCTGTATCTGCATGCTTTTTGCCAGTGTTTGCATGCATGACGCGGGGTCTCACATGGATTCAGACTCATTCTGTTCTGTCTTGAATATTCACAGGTTAGACCATTTCTATGATGACATTTGTGCAGACTGGGTCAAGAAAGCAAGCAGATGTCAGTATATATGCTTGATTTGATGATGATGATAGCGAGACATAGAACAAGCCGCAGACAGATTGCACATGCACTGTCTGTCTCCCTCCTGGTTGGTACTCCACCCATTGTTCAAACTGAAGCCATGGCCACACCCAAACCTGATATACAGGCAGTATAGCATCAGTACTCACCATTTCCATCAATGGAGTCCCCCTGTGAATATCATGGCTCCCTCTCTAATTGCATCCAGTGTTGGTACACTCAGCATATGGCAGCTCAACAGGGATTTTTGATGTCAACACATATCATAGCCTGCTCCTGATATGTAGGCAGAGCTGGGGTTCATTGAACAGATGTGTAGGACTATCATCATGGTATAATCAGCTGCTACATACACCAAGATGGAAATGATTATTGAGGTGCAGTACTTCCAAGAGGATATCACCCAGCACTACCAATAACTTGGAGAGTCAATAGATTCCAGACAAGATGAAATACAAAGTCTTATGAGGATTATGGTAGAAAATGTTGCTGCCATACTATCACTGTCCCACCAGAAGTGTTGTCTATGGTTTGTTATGGGTATGATTATCAATGATTATCAAATCTATCTCATGTCATTAGCAGAGGCAACTACTGCTTGCAGGGTCAGGACACCTCCATAGTGGACTACATGCAAGGTATGTTCCATCAGTTATGGTGCATCTCTGTCACAGGCAGACATTGAAGCACCCAGAGATGTATATATCATCCAGAAGGGTTTGACACAGACAGATAACAAGTAACAGAACCATGGCTTAAAACTCAATGCAAAAAATGCATAATTATATCCTTAGGGAAGATGACCACCCCTGCAAATTAGAACATTGGTAACACTCCCCTAAGAGTAAACCCATAGGTAAGAGAATTGGGAACTCAGGTTGACTGTAAGCTGAGCTTTGATCACCAAGTGCATATGGTAGTGAGACAATCCTTCTATGTGGTGCAGTTTATAAGTAAGGCTATGGCATCCAGATCTAAGGAGATCACAGTCCCACTGTACTCAGCCCTCATTAGACAAATAATTGAGTACAATGCACCCTTGGCATATACTTAACCAGGCAATGGCAAGAGCTGGAATGCCTACAGAGGTTCCTCTATAAAAGGATACAGAGGTAAATACTATTTCCTATGTGGATCACCTCAGGGCCACTTCCTTGTACTCATTCTCCTACAGACTACTGATGGGCAATCTAAGCCTAAGCAACAAGTAATTAAGGCATTCTCAGATCCAACTCTGATGGATCTGCTACACATTCACAAAACAACCAGTACTAGAATTACCAGATGTAAGGATCTAAACCTTTTGTGTAACTTACGCAAAACATGTTGGACAGACAGGAGTGTGTCTCAGAGATTACCCCTTCTCTGGGAATGACTCCCCATTTATGTCAAACAGAGCTCTTCCTTAAAACTATTCAAAGGCAGTTTGGACCAATGAATGAGAAATTGCAAATTCACCCCAGCTTGTCGCCTATGACCCTTATGGACGTGGGGTATATACCAAAGCCATTCTAGCCCATGGGCACTGATAACTGGGAAAAATGGGTCATGCATGGCTAGACTTAAAATGGGTATAGGGTCATTAGCCTAGTAACCTCCTATGATCCTATGATCCTTAATGATAATAATATATGTATTATGATCAGGATTCTGAATGTAATTGACTTAGTTTGTGTTTAGAAATGGATGTCAGAATGTTCACCTTTAGACCAGAGTGAAACAATCCTCATTGGAGAAGTTATTGACAGCAGACTCATTAGATGTGTGCCCACCAGATATGTGCAAGACTAATGGAATTACTATTTGAATTGGGTTCTTTGGCATACTAGTTTTGACCTTATTACAGAATACTGCTAGGAATCACAGAATATAGAGAAACAGCATGTACACTTTTACTAGATTAACTTTGCATGCAATCATATTCACTCCATCAGCTTACCAGTAATAACACCTCTCATCTGAAAATCATTCATTCATGCATTCATTCATTTGTGGAGTGTTTCCATGGTTAGTCTATATGCACTTGCAACTAGTATAAGACATGCTGGCCAGGAGTGGTGGGGCTTTTGCACTGACCACATACAAGTACTGTATTCTGAAGGCAAACATTCACATTTATACTACTAGATTAAGAAGATGACATAGATAAGGAAAGTAAGCAATGATGTGCAGCATATATGTGTTGTCATCTGAAGGGCAGCAGTGCCTAAGATTTAGGTGTACATGCGGCAGTCTGAAAATGGCAAAATAATGACTGTGCAGGCACAGACATGGCCATTGCAGCATCTTGGTCCATCAGGTCTCTTATGTATAAACTGATGTAGATGTGAGGTATGCAACTTGTGGCTCAGGTGATTATTAAATGCATGGGTTTTAGTCTGTTGCCCTATCTCTCAGGACTATCCTAATTATCTTGCAGAACCCAACCTATTTGTACCAACATTTTGGAAGACCTGTGTTGTTCTGTCCTTAGATGCAATGCTTGCTCATAGTTTATCTGCATCCTGCACTACTGCAGCAGTGATAGTAGCAGCAGCTATGTTTGTTGCTGTTATCTGAAGAGCTGCTGAAGCAGACAAACACTGGGATGAGAATACAGGATTAGATACAACCTCTCAACCTTTTAGTGCTGCAGGGAAGAGTTCCATGGACTGACATTACTATTCTGCATGGTAGTCATGATGATGGTCTTTCTCACCCTTTTTAATTTCTCCAAGTCTTTTGGGTTTCTAAAACCATGATGGAAATGGGCCCCATTCCTAAGTCAAAGCACAATTATAGTTCATGAAATTAGTATTGTTTCACTCTTTGATGTTAGCCAAAAGTGCTCTTTGCAGCACCCACGATGTGCCCAGTAATAACTCCTTCTGCAATTCGTACGGTGTTACATAAATTGGTAACATATCTAAATACGATTGTAAATTCTTTTTTATAAGACCAGTTGCTCCTACTACTATTGGAACTGCCTGGGTATCTTTCTTCCACATGGCTCTTGTTTCTGCCTGCAGATCCAGGTCGTTTATGACTTTGTGTCTCTCTGTACGCAAGACACTGTAGTCATTAGGTGTGGCAATTTCAATGATCAATGCTACTTTTGTCTTCTTTTCTTGGACCACTATATATATATATATATATATATATATATATATATATATATATATATATATATATATATATATATATATATATATATATATATATATATTTTTTTTTTTTCTAGCATCTATCTTTTGAACTGTTGGTATTGGGTGATCCCATGTGATATAAACTTCATCATTTTCTATGATTTTTTGTGGCTCATGTTTCCAGTGTTTTTCAGCCACTTCAATACCATAATGTTTGCACAATCTCTAGTGTAACAGTCTCCCCATATTATTATGCCTTTCAATATACAGTGTCTCTGATATTAGTGCATCGCAACTGGCAACAAGGTGAGGGACTGTTTCCAATTCGGTTTTACAAAACCTGCATTTGTCTGTTTCTCCCACATATTCAGTGGACTTTGTAAACCAACGTCTACATAGCCCACTATCTTGGGCTGCCAGTATTAACCTTTCATTTCTTGATGTGAATTCACCTCTCTTTAACCATTCCTACATTAATTCTTGATCAACATGAGGCTCTTCCAGAAGTTTTCTATACTTGCAACTATATTTATGTTTTTCCAACATTTCTTGTCTTCTCATCTGATCCTTCACTTTATATTCTTTATTTTGTTTTTTAGCACATTCAGTTGCTGCCTGGTTTTTATCTACTTCTGGTTTAATTTCCATTCCTGCTTCACATTGATATGCTTCTGCTAAATTAAGCAGAGATGTCATCTTAGATTTATTCTCCTCATGTTTCAAAACTTTCACTACATTTGGATCCTGTGAGGTCAGCAGATGTGTGGAGTCCCACGATTGCAGATCTATACATGTAATCAGTTTTAAAGAGGTCAATCCCTCCTTCGGAAAGGGGAATATATAATCTTGGTATACACTGATTTTTATAAATCATTTGGTGAGCATGAATCATCCTTCTTGTTTTAATATCCAATATATCCAACACTTTTTGGGGCCAGTCAATCACTCCAATACTATAAGTTAGGACAGGAAGAGCAAATTGATTTATGGCTTGGATCTTGTTCCTAGATGTCAGTGCTGTTTTCAGGATTAATTTAAGTCTTCTAAAGTACTCCTTATTGAGTTTTATTCTAATTTGTTCATGTTTTATTGCTGATCCTTCATCATTTCCCAAGTATTCATACATTCCCTCTTGCTCAAGTTCTTTTATATCACATTCTTATTCCAAACTGATGTTTTCCTGGTGCTACCGTTTTCCTTTTTTAAAGGTTGCCTTCGCACATTTATCAAGACCAAATGACATTACAATATCATCTAAAAACGTTTTGACAACCTACAGCTGAGCTTTCAGTTCCTCATCTGATGAGCTATACAGTTTTAAATCATCGACAAAGAGAAGATGAGAAGTCATTAGACTGTTGTTTTCTAGAAGCAAAATTATAGCCATGGCCTAAGCTGTTAAGTAAACAGCTTAATGGATTAATGGCAAGGCAGAATAGCAACAGTGACAGAGAGTCAACCAGGAATATCCCCCTTTGGATTTTTATCCCTGGGATAATAATCTGTTCTTTATCATGGCTTAATTGCAAAGTGGTCTGCCACTGTTTCATAGTTACTGTAATGTAGTCAATCAGTGCAGGGTGTATCTTATACATTTTTAAGCTCTCTTCTATCCATGAATGTGGGATATTATCAAATGCTTTTTTGTAGTCAATCCATGCCATACTTAGATTCTTCCCATTCTTACAGTTCTCCACTATAACTTTGTTTAACAACAAATGATCCTTTGTTCCATATGACTTTCTTTTATTGCCCTTTTTGTTCTACTGCCATAATTGAGTTTTCTTCTAAATGACTATAAACTTTGTTGGCATCAATTCCTGTGTATAGTTTATATGTCATAGGAAGACAAGTTATTGGTCTATAATTTTTAGGGTAACTTGCAGGTTCACTCTTAAGTAAGAGCATTGTTTTTCCTGTTGTTAACCAGTGCAGTGTCTGTTCGGGGTGTGCATGTAAATACTTCTTACTCATGGCTAGATCCTCGTGCAAAGAAGTTAATACTTTAAGCCAAAAGTTAGGTACTGCATCTGGTTTTCCAGAGAGGCTTTTCTCAACTTTATTTCACTCTCTCTGGCTGTTATTTCATCCCATTTCATATCTTGTACCTTTATACTTCTTATTCTTTCTTTTACTTGTTCTATCCATTTAGCATCTTTGTTATGTTCCACAGGATCTTCATAGATACTTCTCCAACATATATCTACTTCCTCTTTTTTTGGCAGTCTTTCAGTTCCTTTTAACTTATTTCCCAATTCTCTATAAAACTTTTTTGGGTCATCAATAAATTGCTTATTTTGTGCTTTTCCCTTATATTTATCTTCATATCTTCTAAAACATGGATTCACGAAGGCTTACACGGAGTTTAAGAGTAGTGTAAGCCTCCGTGTAAGCCTCCCGATCCAGGAACAGCCCAAACCTCCGTGTAAGAGACTAGCTAAAACGTCTCTTACACGGACTGGGCGTGGAAATGCTCAATACCTCATTTGCAGTGGAAAGATATGCAAATGAGGTATTTGAGCGATCCAGGAAGCCCAAACCAGTCCGTGTAACGGACGTTTTAGCTGCAGAAATGTACTCAGCTGACAACTGAGTACATTTCTGCAAAATTTACAACGGAGCTATGTCAGCTCCAAATAAAGGTTGCATATGTGTCATCTAGCATGCCAATGGCCAAATATGTGGCCATTGGCATTAAAAAGTGATGCAAAATTATGTAAAATAACATTTTTTTTTCGGGGGATTTTGATGTTTAACTGTAGCGCACACCCGTGCAAACAGTGCCTAAAAGTGAAAACCGAAGCTTATAAGCCCACAATTGTGGGTTTTATGTAGTACATGGAATGACAATGCAGGGACTAGCAGACCAAAAACAATATGGCCACCGTGTAGTGGTTGCCAAGGGGGGGGGAAGCTCAGTGTAAGAGATGTAACTAAACATTACTAGGCAATCCTATGTAAATGAGGGTTACAATACTGAATCACACTGCCACATAGCTAATGAGCACTTTTCGAATAGTGTAAAAGTTACAGAAGGGGGAGGAATAGAGTAAGAGGTAGGTGACATCACAGGGTGGAATGATAGAAATAAATGTATCACATTGGAGAGCAGTGTAACGTGACACATGACAGACAGACATCAGGGAGAGAGGCATGTCCCAACAGAACACTAGGAAAGTCAAGAAATAGAGGGTGTCACTATCCCTACACTCAAACTTTCTTGATATACGTGCATGCGCGCATGTGCTCGTGTGTAAGGCAGGTTCACCATGTGGGAGCGTGTGGCAAACCGTTTAAAATGGTTTGCGTGGGCGTGCACGTGTGTAAGGCAATGTAAACATCATGAAGCCTGTTGCCTGATGTATAAGGCTGTGTGCACGCGTTTTACCATGAATCAGCCAAGTCCAAACCGTGTAAGTATGTGTACGCTCATTTAAGTCACTGTGAGCGTGCTTCTGCTGGTGTGCACATTGCTCCCCCTGAGGAAACAGAGAGGAAAAAGGAAACAACCAGATTACAAGGAAGCTGTCACAGAATACTGCTGGAGTTAATTGGTGATAACAATTAGAAGCAGGCAATTACACAGGCAGACTAGAAGCCCAACCCAGCACTTAAAACACTGCAAACAGCAGTGCAGGGTGTTTCTCTCAAGAGATACTGCAAGAAAGGAGTAAGCTATCAAAATTGAAAACTGAAAAAGCTGAACTCAGAGCAGAAATGCTAGGGGCTGCCATAGCTGTTATAATCAGGCATAGGTGAATTGCTGAGGGGGGTGACAATGCAGATGCTGACAGACAACCCAGAGTGAGGAGAAGGAGAAGAGTATACAGGCCCAGGGTCACCTACCATGGGTTACATGAACTGGAGATAGTAGAGCACTACAGAGTGGACAGAGACCTTCTGCAGCAAATTGTTGAGCTGTGCAGGCCACGTCTCACACACAGAACCAACAGAGGGGAACCCATCCCAGTGGAAACCAAGGTATGTGTTGGCCTAAGAATACTAGCAACAGGTACCTTCCAGAGACCAACTGGTGATATGATGGGGATATCACAGGCATCAGCCTCCAGGGTACTACACCAGTTCCTAGATGCCATGTCAGCACATGTCGGTGATCATGTATATTTCCCCAATGCCCGTGAGGTTGTGGCCAGCAATATGCATCTCTTCCAGCAAATAGCGGGATACCCTGAGGTACTGGGTGCAATAGACTGCACGCACATACGCATCAAAGCACCAGCCGGTGAGCAGGGTAGAGCCTATATTAACCGCAAGGGATTCCCCTCCATCAACTGTCAGGTCGTGTGTGATGCCCAGGGCATAATAATGAATGTGTGTGCTGGCTGCCCTGGGAGCTACCACGATTCCCACATCTGGCATCTGATGCAGCTGTACCAATCATTTGCCAGTGGGGACTTCCCACACGGACACCTAGTGGGGGATGCAGGTTATGCACTTGAGCCGTGGCTGATGACACCCATCAGAAATGCACACACACCTGAACAGGAACGCCATAATGAGGCACACACACAAACACATAATGTCATAGAGTGTGTGTTTGGGCTGCTCGAGTCACGGTTCCAGTGTCTGGACACATCTGGTGGAGCCTTGCAGTACACACCAACTACATGCACCCAAATGATCATGATATGTGCTATGCTACATAATATGATCCTGTGGAAACAGCTGCAGCAAGACCAGCATAGGGCTGGGCCAAACAAACCCCCACCATTGCCAAGGCCACCACAGGCAGAGGGTGACTTGGAGGAGGAACAACCTGACCTTGCCCCAGTAGGAAGAAGGGGGCGTGCCCAGTATGCCCTGGCATTGGCAAAGAGGCAACGCATAGCACATCCACTGGCTCAGTGGGAACACTGGGACTGATACCCCCTCCGACTCACTCATATAGTAACAGGGACGCCTAACATGACACAACCTGCTTCCAAACATGTACAGGGAGTGTAGTATGTGCATCCGACAGAGGCAGCCCTGCAGCACCACCTGAGGCATGAATGCCATGTGTTAAGTAATGTAACACCATGAACTATATGCACACCTGAGGACCCTGACTAACATCCACCCTCACCAATCATGAACCACAAAAACCCAAACCCACCTTCATAGGTACCACAAGGGATAGGAACCTAGATGTAATGCTACCCAATGCCAGACGTATAAACAGCAAGATGCGTGCAGTGTAAATGCACACAGTATAGAGAATGTAGATATCAGTGCTGTAATAGAAAACTGGGTCAAAGCCCACATCAGCACCCTAACACTACTAGGTCACTCCTCATACAGTGATGTACAGCTGCAAAACATGGAACAAGCTACAAAATGGGGGTGACTAGCAATAAATGTCATGGATAACCACACCCCCATGTTGGTACCACAACAAGAAGCAGCATGGATTAGCCATGGTCAAATACCAATGGCTAAAACTGCCTACCACTATATAGCTTGCTGCAGACCACTGTCCTAATAGCAGGAACTGCACCAGGCCTATGTTGGAATACATGAAGATATCAAGCCCCCCAAACCACATTATATTACTTGACTGAAAATACCTACACATACACCATAGTTTCATAGTTTCATAGTTTACTACTAGGCTATCTGCCCTAGTGCATTTATAAGCCTAGCCATAGTGATGTGGCTATTGCCACCCCTTATAGTGGTAATAAGTGTACAGAATAGATTCTGAATATTGTGCCTCTGACTTAGTAGTGACACATTATGACCCCTTTACTTAATTGAATTAATTGACTGTGCCTCTGTCTAGTAGTGACACAGGGAGGACCCCTGGGGTAAACCTACGATCTCACATCCACTTGTCCAGATTTATCTTGAAGAGAGTCAGTGAGGGACTCTGTCTAACATGAACTGGGATTCTGTGCTAGAGTGTGAGAAGCCTCTGAGTTATGAATCTGTCCCTCCAGCATGTCCTATACATGTATGTGCTGAGGTTCAAATCTTTAGCTCTCATGGTTCTGATGGATTTGGATTGCTTGCAGTGGAGCATGTCCATCAAATCCTGATTGGACATGGTCTTGTATGTCAGGCATGGGTCACCTGTAAGTAGGCGGTATGCTACTGAATAGAGCTGGACTTTCTTTAGTCTGGAAGCATATGACATGTGTTGTAGATCCTTGATCCTCTTGGTAAGGTACTTTTGGGGTCTCTCCAGCTGTTGCAAGTGTTGGGTGAGGTACATACCAAATGGGGCTTTGTATTCAATCATGGGCCTGATAAGGGAGAAGTATAGGGGTACAATGTCCTCATTTGATCTGGATGGAAAACCCTTCATGATAAGGTGGGCAAGATAGAAAGTCTTTCTAACCACTTTGGCAACATGGGTGTCAAACGAGAGGTCACTATCTACATGGGTCCCCAGGTGTCTGATTTTTTTTTTCTGTGCTCAGTGGGTTGCTGTCTATGTGTTAATTTTTGGGTACTTTGTTCCTCCCAAAGGGGATGACTACACATCAGTTGCATTCAGTTTCAGGCCATGATTCCGGCACCAGCTATCTGTTTTTGTGAGGGCATTCTGTAGGATGTGTGTGCCGGCTGATGTATTCACTATGGTGCCTAGGTTGCAGTCGTCTGCAAACTATGTCTGCCACAACCCTCCTATGTTTGCTTTCACATCTGAAAAGTAAATGCCAAATAAGAGGGGTCCCAGGACAGATCCCTGTCGGACACCACTTGTGACTGGCTTTGAAACTGACAAGGCACCTGCAATGTTGACTTTATGGGTTCTGTTTTTTAGCCATTTTGCAACCTATCCTGTGACATATGGATTTATATTTCAGCTGTTGAGCTTGTCTATGATGCCTGAGTGGGGTATTGTGTCAAAGGCCTTAGCCAAGTGCAGGTAGGCTGTGTGGACCGCTTAGCCCTCATCAATGGCCCTACTGACAGTTTCAAAATAGTCAACTAGGTTCAAAAGGCAGGATCTGCCCTTTACAAAGCTGAACTGGGTGGGATCAAGAGTCTGTAGGTCACCAATGTCTCTGTTTAAGAGCTCCATAATGACTCTTTCCATAGCTTTGCAGACAAGGCTGGTTAAGCTTGTGTGGTGGTAGTTCCCAGGGTCTGTGGAGGCATCTCCTTTGTGGAGTGGGACCACTATTGCTGTACGCCAGTGTTCAGGTACATATCCTGTAGCAAGGCTAAGGTTAAATAGCATTTTTATATATGGGTTTAGCTCCTCTTGGAGTTCACATAGCACGCAATTGGGGATACCATCAGGTCCCATTGATGCTGTGTTTTTGTCTTTGCTGAGTGCGGCTCTCACATGGACATCTAAGATGACAGTGAGGTTACATTCAGCTGTGATAACTATCGTCTTTTGGGGGTGAAGGAGGGAGAAAATTGCACTGAACCTGTCTGCCAGAATGTTGCCAATATCTGTCGGGTCACTGAAATTTATGTTGTTGTGTACCAAGACTGAGCATATCTGAGGGTTCCCACCCAGGTTTCTGACATAACTGAAGAAGGCATTGTGGGTATCTTTATTGTCTTTGGTGATTTTTGTCTCAAAGTTGACCTTGGATGTCTTTATGAGAGAATGTAGCTTTTTACTAGTGCTGATCACAGCTGCCTTCCCTTTAAGAGATTTAGCTCTGTTTTGCATTAGTATCCTTCTTTTGTGATACAGTTCGTTTATGGATGGGGTCCACCAGACAGGCCACTTCCCCTTGGTGGAGAGGGTCTTGGTTTTATTTGTGATTGCATGGTCCATGCTTTCTTGGAGATGTCCGTAGAAAGTGTTTGTGAAGGAGTCACCATTGTGTGTTGTGGTTTCCACTGGCCCAGTGGGCTTAAAGGATACCATCTCAGTCTGAAGAAATGTGAAGTCAGCTTTTGAGAAGTTTGTCACTATACTCTTTGTATTATACTAGCACCGACACATTTGTAGAAAATTTCCCAGAATCCATCAAACAAAATGGACATGCAAAATGTAACACTTCCACAAGAGGGGTAAGCATACTGGATGTGATAATCAGAAATATGTGTACTGGATGTCAAGATGAGAAGTGTATCCCTCACTGGTAAGACCAGACCATAGAGTAATCACACTGTAGTTACACATCCGACCCCAGTCCCTGGCCAGAATACCACAGTGAAACACATGTATAAAGCATAGCTTGCACCCCTACAAACCAATGTGGAATCCATGAAAGGCCCTGTGCAAGTCCAGAATATGGGACACACTGCAGAACATGTTATACAGGCATTCCATGAACACAGCCAAGAGTGCTTGGAGTCTGCAATCACAAATAACAAGACACAATGCCATACACCCAGGCATCTGGCATGCTGGACTCCAGCAATTACTAAACCATTGAAGAGAATGAGGAAGCTACCACATGATAGATCAAACATAAAAAGTGAAGTAATCAGTGATCACTAGTATGGCAATAAAATGTGTCCACACATACAATCCACTAAGGCCAGGCAAAACAAGTAGAATCTGTGAATCCAGAGGCAATGTGACACCTGTCCCAAGTAAACACACAACAACAACTCACCCCAATAAATACAAATATATGTGATGGACGCAATCAGGTAGCCAAACTGGAGCCTGAGCACCCCTAAATCAGTACTGTCAAAACTAGTCAGGAGGAGAAGGTAACCACATACAACACAAACCCAGTCCCACATAGACCTACAACAACTGTAAACCAAACACATAAACACAAAAACATTCCCAGAGGCCCTAATTACAAACACACAACACCAACACAAGCCTCCAAAGCAGACACCCAATAAAACAACCTCCAGACATAGCACATGTAACACATAGTACACAAAGCTGGTGTGCCAAACAGTCACAGGACAGAAGGAGAAACAACATGCCTGATACAGTTGTAATAGGTGACTCCATAGTGAGACATGCTGCTGTTCCAGGGATGGCTTGCACCTGTTAGCCATGGGCATCTGGATATTGCCTAAGGCTGTTGCAACCTACAGAGATCCTTTTGTAGGCAAGGCCGAAAAGACTAACCCACCACCATAGAAAACAAAACTGGAAAGAAACAGAAGGGTAATGCTGATCAATGCCAGACATGTAAACCTCAATATGCATGCTCCTGAGGCCCTCCCCAGTATGGAGAACATCGATGTCTGTCCAGTGATAGAAACCTGCTGCAAGCCTCATGACATCACACCAGCACTACCAGGTAATACCACATATCATGTGTTATGGCCACAAAACCTGGAACAAAACATAAAAGGAGGGTGAGTATCCATATTCAGCACAGACACCTATACGTCCAGTTAACTGACAATGCTTACGTCATTGCAGTCCACCCATGTGCAACTAACCGTAGGCAAGACTGCTGTACAGTCTGTAGCATGCTACAGACCACACTCACACACAGGAACCCCACCCTGCTGTCCTGAAGACAGTGGACAGTATGAATGTACCACCAAATACAAAACAAGGTACACACAAACTACCACATAGGTGGTAAACCATTATGTATGGAAGGAGTAATCAGGGACCTAGTGACACAAGTGGACAGTAACCTGTTATGTGACAGTCACATTGCCAATCTGGCTAGGAAGACTGTCTATATTGGACACTGTATCATGAAAGGAGTCACATCTACAGCAACAAAGGTCATTTGTGCCCCTATACTGTTCCCTTATCAGACCCATAATGTAGTACAATGCCTCATTTGGGATGTACATTACCTGGCACCTGCAGCAGTTAGAAAGACCTGAAAGGTACCTCACCAAGAGTTAGAAAGGGTCTCAAATATATGTCATATGCTGCCTGGCTGTAGACACCACAGCTGAATGCAGTCACATACAGCCTACACAGAAGCATTGTATGTCTGTTGTACAAGTCCATGTCCAACACAGAAGTAATAGACATGCTCCACCCCAGAAAACTCAAAGCCATCGGAGCTGTGTGAGTCAGAGATGTCAACCTCAACACATAATGAAATAGGATGTGCTGGAGGGACAGATACCTAACCCTGAGGCTCTCCACACCCTGCAACAGAATACCACTACATGTTAGGCAGAGTCCCTCACTGACACTTTTCAACAGGAAGTTGGCAAAATGGATGGATAATTGTAGATGTACACTGGGGGTCTTTACTGTGTCATGTCCAGACAGAGGCACAGCTAAGTAAATCATAAATGGCCATAATATTCACATAGCAAGGGGTGGCAAAAGCCACACACACTGTGGCTAGGCTTAGAAATGCCCTAGGGTGGATTGCCTAGTATGAACCTATGAACCTATTATGATACAAATTGTACAGCACACTAAGGATAATCCCAAGGCTGCTGCAACTGATGGTAGGAAGCGTGTTGTGAATTCCCAGATATTCTCTGGATCACCCAAATATTACAAACAACATACCAAACACACGCACGTATTGCCAACATACATCCTGACAGGTGCAGTGCAACCCCCCCCCCAATAATGCAAAATATCTTTCCCAGCAGACCGCTGCCTCCCTGACTTTATGTCAGCCTTACCACAGGATATGTACCCAAAGAGCAGTGTATAACAACAGTGGTCATTCTCAAGAAAGGTGTCGCCTGAATGGATACTAAAAACAACCACCACAGAATCCTGAGAAGCTTGGTCTGCACAGCTATGGAAAGGATCAGCATGTACCGCAGACATAAAGATATTGGGGATCTATTGACACCCGACCCTACCCAGTGTGGGTTTATTAAGTGCAGACCCTGCCCCTAAACATGTGTGACTCAGTTGAAACAGTAATTGAGGTCACTGATGAGGGCAATGTGGTCCACACAGCATAATAGCTGGACCTTGCAAAGCCTTCCATACAATACCCTACGTGTTCAATATAGATATGCTCACCAGCTTATATATACACCCCTATGTCACTAGAGGGGTTGCAAACCAGACCAACGACAGAACTGACATGGTCACACATGCTGCAGCCATGTCAGACTACAAACCACATATAACAGGTATCCCACAAAGCTTGGTCCTGGGACCTTCCCCGTCTGGTATATATGCCCCATAGGTACAGGCCAACATGTAAGGACTGTGCCTGAACATGTTTGCAGAGGACTACAAACTCCCCAACATATCTGACACTCCAGCTGACACAAGCATCCCACAAAAGGGCCACATAGAAACAGACAACTGGTGCCATAGCTATGTCAGCAAGTTAAATGGAGAAAACTGTATAGTCAACCTCTGTGGATATACAGTAAGTGACCACCAACTACTACATAGGTGTTAACCCATTACATACTTAACATGTAATGACAGACCTGGGTACACAAGGTGATATATATCCTGCATTGGACAAACATGTGGCTGTAGTGTTAACAGAAACAATCCATATACCAACCTAATCATGAAGGTTATGACATCTAGATAAGGGGAGGTCATTGTGGTTCTGCAGTTATCCTTCATCAGTGTTACAATTGACTACAACAGCCCCTGTGGGGTGTACCTCAGCAGACACCTCCATCAGCTGTAAAGTACACAACAGTACCTCACCAGGAGTATCAAATAGCTTGAACAGATGTAATGTGTTGCCTGATTAAACAGAGTGCAACTCCACACACTGCCATGCTGGCCACCCAGACGCAAGCTGTGCCTGATGTAGAAAGCCATGTCCAAGCTGGAATCAATAAAAATGCTGCACCTTGTACAATCTGAATGGCAGTGAGCTATGCACATGAGGGACCTGAACCCCATCACTGACATACATCGGACAAGCTGTACTGCATTATCCATAACACAGAAGCCACCCCCACGCATGAGTAAACTACCAGTACAGGTTATCCATCGAGTCACTCGTTGATTCTCCTCAACAGGAATCTTAATGAGTGGATGGGAGATGGTAGGTTTACCCCGGGTATCACTGTTATGTCACGGGTAGACAGAGGCACAGTATACTAAACATGACATATGTCATGGCAAACTACACTTACAATGTGTTTAAGGACAAACACACTCTCTGACTAGCATTAGAAATGGCCTAGGGCACATCGGTAGTGTTTGCCAATGTACACCTATGTTGTGGAATACACTACTGATGTTGGACGAGGCGGTTGTAAGTAGTTAATATCCGAACATAATGCAACATGGTCAGATGTGCACAATTGGACCCTAACCAGGCTGTTGTGCTCACTATGGAAATGTAAAGCAGTGATAGGACTAAAGCCCAGGATACTGTCCACCACAGTGAAAGTACTGAACCACTACACTATACAGTACTACACTGTTAGGTCAGTATGAACGGATGTTGACAATTGTATGCAAAGTATCCCATGCAAACCCTGCAGGCACAGTATAATCCCTGTTGTGTTCACACAAAAAGCATTTGGACAGTAACTACACAACATGACACAGAACACACAACCATAAACAGGAGATATTTGTTGAAGTTCACACTCATCCACAAATGTGATGGGCTGCAGAGTTCAACATATGGAAAGCTCACACTGGGCATGCTCACACACTTTGATAAATGAGACATCTTTCACACAACATGCCATGGGAAGGCTGAACTGGGCATGCTCACACACTTAGTCCAAATATCAGTTTAGCATTTTGCCACATATATCTGGTATATGTAATGTTATTCCAGTAACCAACAACATTATAGCAATCTGACCAGTGCTCATATTTAAATGACTACAGAGACATACATGATATAGTGGATTTCCCCCATATGCAAACATCTTCCACAGATACACAAGTTGTTCATACAAACAGGAAATGTTATGGCAATAAAGACCTGCAAACACTGCTATCAGCACCAAATAATGTGCATCTGACAGTTAAACATATGGGTGTAGAGGTCAACACTAGGCTGTTTGCCCTAGGGAATGACAGCTTATCCAGAGTGTGTGTGTGTGGGTGATTGTGGTTGGTCTGTGTGCAAGTCTGTGTGAGGGAAATGTTCCTTTTAGCAATTGGGAAAACACACCACAGGATGCTTATTCCCCTTTCTAAACACTGATGATGTCAGCACCCTATAAGTATATCAGGAGAAAGGAAATCTTCCAGTAATCTGAATAGTGTGCTCTGCTAATGCATCTGTCTCTAGTGTCATAACATTGTTAGGTAGGGGTTTGAATCCTGCAAGTGTGTGTGTATGAAAGAAACATTCCTTTTGGCAACTGTGAAAACACACCACACGATGCCCATTCCCCTTTCTAAACACTGATGATGTCAGCACCCTATAAGTATATCAGGAGAAAAAAAATCTCCCAGTAATGCGAATAGTGCGCTCTGCTAATGCATCCGTCTCTAGTGTCATAACATAGTCAGATAGGGGTTTGAATCCAGCAAGTGTGTGTGAAGGGGGTTAGTGTGTGTGTATGAAAGGAACATCCCTTTTGGCAACTGTGAAAACACACCACGGGATGCCCATTCCCCTTTCTAAACACCGATGATGTCAGCACCCTATAAGTATATCAGGAGAAAAGAAATCTCCCACGAATGTGAATAGTGCGCTCTGCTAATGCATCCATCTCTTGTGTCATAACATAGTTAAGTAGGGTTTTAATCCAGCAAGTGGCAAGTGTGTGTGAAGAGGGGTTAGTGTGTCTGTAAGTTTGTATGAAAGGAACATCCCTTTTGGCAACTGGGAAAACACACTACAGGATACACATACCCCTTTCTAAACAATAGCACAATTATTTATGGCTTTTGATTCCACACATGTCACGTGTGTTTTGCTCACACAGAATGCCCATGTGTCCGGGTTGTTTCTCACAGTAATGCATGACATCGATTAAACCAGTTATGGCAATGCACACATGATGTATGTATGTGCCAAATACACATATGTACCTGTGACCTTCAATAGTTACCATGTGTGATGCCTGCCACATGTGAATACATGGTATTTGCACTGGGTAACATTATGACTGTGGTCTTCTGTGCAGGTGCTGCATGTGGGATGTGTATATACAGTGTGAGATGTAGATGCTATCAACCTAGTAGTGAGGGATAAACACCTGGTCTAGGGCATATAGTCTACATGTTGTTGATGAATAGGTGCTGCATGTTTTCACCTGTTGTGGGAGTGGTAAGAAGTTGTTCCATAGCAATGCAGTGACTGCATGCTAAGAACCTTTCAGCTAGGGTGTTGTAGCTACAGTAATTCATTAGCATTCAGTAATATGTCAGCATTCCTGGTGAGGGTATGATGCCAACCAAGGTCAGGGTTCTACCAGCCTGTGCCACTTGCTCAGTGAGCCCTTCCATGTTCCCTATCATGTATTCCAGTGAGGGACATCACACGTCAGCTGTAGTGGCATGGACAATGACTGAGTCATATGTGTCCATGCATCTGACTGACCTGTATGCTTGTGTTATGTGGTGGGCCATAGTGCCCCATGAGCATATCACTGTGACCTTCACCTTGTCCAGCCTGGTGAGCATGACCTCACTGTACCGGACAATAAAAGTACCTAACACAACTGCAGCAGGAGTGTTGTATAGCTGTACAGATTGTGCTTGTTTGGCACACATGATTTGTGTGCTATGTGTTATGCGTGCTGTGTTCAGGCCTAATGTATGCCTGTGTGCCAGCTGCAGAGGTGTCTGCCACTCAGGCAGGATGCCATTCTTAGGCTCCACAAATGGCCCGGTGTGTTCCCGTGCTTGTATTGCTGTCAGTGTAGGTCTACATCAGAATGGTATTGCAGTCACTGTAGTATTTCATGCTACCTGACAGGTTATGCCAGTACTGGGTTCAGAGTGCTTAGTCCACAGTTTGGCTATGTGTTTCCATCTCATACATGTGTTGTACATCCATGGGTAGGGGATAGGGTTGACTGTGTACATGTGGCAGCTGTGACATTACTACATGACTCACATATTCCACAACTGTACCATAGAGGTGACTGACAACTGACCTTTGCACATGCTACCATAGTATTGAGATTGCATTGGTGATTAACAGCACATAGGGCCAATGGTGAACAAGATACATAGGTTTATAGGTTCATACTAGGCTATGTGCCCTAGGGCATTTATAAACCTAGCCAGAATGTGTGTGGCTTTCACCATGCATTGTAAATCTATCTTGCTATGCCCTTTTCCAAGGTTAGTATACTGTGCCTCTGTCTAACAGTGACACATAAGTGATACCCAGGGTAAACCTACAATGTCCCATCCAGTCATTAATATTCCTCTTGAAGACAGTCACTGAGTGACTCTGCCTAACCTGTATTGGGACAATATTCCAGAGTGAAGGGAGCCTCTGAGTTATGAATGTGTCCCTCCAGCATGTCCTATGTATATCACTCCTGAGGTTCAAGTCTTTCCAGTGTGTAGCTTGATGGGATTTGGATATTCTGAGGTGCAGCATGACCATTAAGTCAGGGTTTGACATGGCTTTATATGTCAGACACATATTGCCTATGAAGAGGCAGTATGCCACTGAGTAGAGCTGCTGTTTCTTTAACCAGTCAATATGTGGCATATGTTTGAGCCCTTTGATCCTCTTGTTGAGGTACTTTTGTGGTCTTTCCAGTTGCTGCAGGTGTCTGGTAAGGTGCATGCCGACAGGGGCATTGTAGTCAATTATGGGCATGATGAGGGATGAGTAAAGGGGCACAATGTCCTCCCCTGATCTACATGTGAATCCCTCCATGATGAGGTGGCCTATATAAAATGTTTTTCTAACCACTTTGGCCATGTGGTTGTCAAATGAGAGAATGCTATCAACTTGTGTGCCCCAAGGTCCATAATTCCTTCGTCTGCACTTAATGGATTAACACATATGTGGTACTTTGTGGTCACTTTGTTTTTGACAAAGGGGATGACTATACACTTTTTGGCATTCAGCTTGAGGCCATGGCTGTGGCACAAGTCGTCTGTTTCTAAGAGGCCCTTTTGGAGGATGCGTGTGTTGGCTGGAGAGTTGATTATGGCGTCCAGTTTGCAGTCGTCTGCGACTTGCTCAGCCACAGTACTTCCATGTTGGCCTGTACCTCTGATAAATATATACTGAACAAGACAGATCCCAGGGCTGAGCCTTGTGGGACACAACTTGTAACTGGTTTTGAGGCTGACATGGCTCCAGCAATTCTAACCATGTGTGTTCTGCCCTTGAGCCACTGTGCAATATATGTAGTGACATAGGGGTTAATATGTACACTGGTGAGCTTCCCTAGAATGCACAAGTGGGGTATTGTATCAAAGGCTTATGCTAGGTCCAGGTAGGCTGTGTAGACCACCTTCCCCATGACAGTGGCCTTGGTGACTGTTTCAAAGAAATCAAACAGGTTTGAGAGGCAGGATCTGCCATTAACAAAGTCAAACTGTGTATGATGCAGTGTCTGTAGGTCCCCAATATCTACATTTATGAGGTTCATGATGATCCTTGCCATAGCTTTGCAGACCAAGCTATTCAGACTTATGGGGCGATAGTGTCCAGGATCCGTTAAGGCACCACCTAAATGTAGAGGGACCACTGTTGCTGTACGCCACTCTTTGGCCACATATCGTGTAGTAAGGCTGGGATTGAACAGTAGTGTTATGTCTGGGTGTAGCTCTTCTTGGAGTTCATGTAGGACACAGCCTGGGACACTGTCTGGTCCCATTGATGCAGTGTTTATTGCTTTGGAGAGGGCAGCTCTTACCTGAGCATCTGAGATGTCAGGGGGGCAGCACTCTGCTGGGAGAAATATTTGCCCTTTTGGTGTGGAGGGGGGAGAAGTTAGCAGTGAACCTGTCCACTAGGATGTTGGCAATGTCTGTGTGTTTGGTATTTCTTTTGACATCTTGGACTACCTCTGAGCATATCTGGGAATTACCACCCAGGTTCCTAACATAACTAAAGAAAGCCTTGTGATTATCCTCAGTGTCTTGTGGAATCTTCTCTCAAAGATGGCCTTAGACAATCTTATGAGTGCCTGTAGTTTTCTTCTAATACTCATCAGTGATGCCTTCACATTTTGGGAGTTTGTTGTATCATTTAGTAGCTTCATCCTTCTATTGTATAGTTTGTTTATGGCTGGTGTCCACCACACAGGACGTCTGCCTTTGGAGGATTGGGTCTTGCTTTTATTTGGGATTGCATGATCCATGCATTCCTGAAGTGTCCATAGAATACCTTTATACAGGTATCTGCAGTCTGGTCCATATTTTCAACAGGCCTGGGGGCTTTGAAGGTTTCCACATCATTTATGAGGAGCGTGAACATGCTTTACATGAGTTGTTGACTGTATTCTTCTGTGCAGGGGGTGGCCTTGGGATGTGAATATCCAGTGAGATTAGTTTATGATCTGATCTTACCAGTGAGGGATACACTTCTGGTCTGGAGCATAGATTCCCCATGTTGGTGATGATCAGGTTCAGTATGTTTTCCCCTCTTGTGTGAGTGGTAACAAGTTGTTCCATAGCATTTTGGTATATAAATTCCAGTAATCTTTGGGCTAGGGTGTTGGAGCTACAGTCATGCTCCCAGTCTATGTTTGGGTAGTTTAACTCACCCAATATAATGGTGTATGGACAGACCTACATATTTCCAACTGTTTTCAGGAAGGCCAAGTGGGGTTCTTGTGTTTGTGAGGGTGGTCTGTAGCAGGCTATAACCTGGAAAGCAGTTTTACCCATTGTTACTTGCATATGGATAGTCTCTGATGTTTGGTGCTTTGCCACCAACCTGGAGGTGTGGGTATCTTGGATGAATATCAATACACCCCCTCCTTTTGTGGTTTTGTGCAAGTTGTGGGCCTGAAAATCATGGTATGAGGTATAACTTGGTAGTGCTGGGGTGCTGTTGGTAGCCCTGAATCCGGTATCTGTTACTGCACAGATAGCAATGTTCTCCATGCTGAGGAATGTTTCGAGTGTGTGCATCATCAGGTTTAGAGTCCTGCAGTGGCATATATGACTGCTCATGTGGACAGATGCCAGGTAAGTCATATGCAAAGTGTCACAGGCAACGTACATGTGAACAGGAGAAACAGTGACATTCTGTCAAGTGAGACATGAACATACATATAGTAAGCTATGCAGATGGCACTAGGAGTCCACAGAAGCTGTGTAACTCTGCATGGCAGGTCGGATCAGTATCCCAGGGTAACTGCAAGGAAACATGCATGCAAACATAGCTACTGTAAGCAGGGCTGCATGTAGTCCATTGTACAACAAACAAGCTGTACCACTTTCAGTAGGTAACACTGCAAATGCTCACCAGCTGACATATGAATACCTATGTCACCAAAGGTGATACTTACCAGACCACGGACAGAAATGACATGGCCAGACATGCTACATCCCACATGAACACATATCACAAGCAACACAGACCTCACAAAGTCAGTGTTCTTAACAGGCACAGCCCATAAGGCCAAACACAATGTGTGACACACCTATAATAGGTGATGCTATAGTCAGACACACTGATGTCCCACTCTCCAGACTGAGCAAGGTGAGGGTCACATTTAGCTACCTGTCGGGTGATAGAATGTGCCACATAACACAAGCACTCAGGTCACTCCACAGCAAGTACAAGTATGAGGCAGTCATTGTCCATGCTGGTGTGAACAACCTGAGATGTACCTCCCTGGACCACATGGAAAGAGACACAGAGGAGCTCTTACATCACCCTCTCAAACTCAGGAATCCCACACAGCCTTCATGACGACACAGGAGAGTATAGATTTCTCTGCAAACACCATCATACTGGGTGACTTTAACTACCCAAATATAGACTGTGAACATTACTCAAGCCACAATACCCAAGCTCTAGGGTTCCCATAGTTCAGAAACTCTTTAGCTATGGAACAAGTAGTCAACATTCCCACAAGAGGGGAAAATATACTAGACCTGATCATCACAAACATGAGTACAAAATGCTCACCACTTGAAGTATATCCCTCATTGTTGCAATCGAACCATATACTAATCACACTGGAGTACTGGATCACCCACATATGCAAACCTCAAACACATCTATGTGTGTGCGGGAAATGCCCCTATTAGCAACTGTGAAAGTACACTGCAGGATGCAGATTCCCCTTTTGAAACACTGATGATGTCGGCACTCTATAACTATATTACTCGAATTAAAGCTCCCCAGTAATTTGTATAGCGCGCTCTGCTAATGCATTTGTCTCTAGTGTCATAACATAGTCAGGTAGGGGTTTAAATCCTGCAAAGGGAATGTGTGTGAGTGGGGCTTGTGTGTGTGCATAATGCTGTGATGGAAAAGTGCCTTTTGCCAACTGGGAGAACACACTACATGGTGCACATCCCTCTTCCTAAACACAGATGATGTCAGCACCCTCTAAGTACAGCATTAGAAAGGATTTTTCCCACTAATGCAAATAGCGCACTCTGCTAATGTGTCTGACTCTAGTGTCATAACACAGTTAGGTAGGAATTTGAATCTTGCAAATGGAAAGTATTTGTTTTAGTGTGAGTGGGGTTAGTGTGTGTGCACAATGCTGGAGGTGGGATCTGGCTTTTGCCAAATGGGGCTACGCACTGCAGGGTGCACATTTCCCTTAACAAGCAGTGATGTTGACAGCACCCTATACAAACAACATGACAACAGACAACTGCCAGTACTCAGTATAGTGCTACATGCTACTGTAACACGCACATGTACCAGAACATACCTAGATAGTGTTTTGAAACCTGAATGTGGCAAGTGTGTGGATGTGGGATGTTTCTGTGTGTGCATTTCCATATGGAAAACATGTTGGATGTGGCAATCAGGGAACCACAGTACCTGATGCACATTACACTTTTAAACTAATGAGGTTGCCTGCACCCTGTGAGTACAGGTAGAGAAAAGGAAATCGGTAGTAATCCAAATAGTGCACTTTTCAAATGTGTACCTGTCATGTGTCCACAGCTAATCATGTAGGGTAATAAATAATGGAAATGGCAGGTGAGCATCTGCATGTGTGGGTGTAGCAGGGTGTGTGTAAATGCATGTGTGACAGAACAGATACATATAGCTGAATCTACAATACAGCACATGATGCACATTCCCATAGTCAATGGTAGCATGTGATGGTGTGCAGCTGGTACACTTTGGTAAGTAGTATGGGTGCAGATAACAATTCAGGGCATTCATACAGTTACTGCAGCAGGAATGCTGGGATATACAGACAATCATAGTGGAACATTGAACAGTTACCAACATGTTACTACTTATACACATCTATGTAGTCACCCTGTGCATCAGCAACGTGTTTACCTTTTCCTGCACTGATGTTGTAGTATGCAGGAGGTGGCACAGTGTCATCATATGCACAGGGTGTGGGTTAGGTATGCCCAAGCCAGACACTGGTACCACCAATTGACATGTGTGTGTATGTGAGGGGCAGCAGTACAGGGTGGACCAGTGTTGGTGCAGTGTGTGTGTGTATGTGTTTGCCCTAGGTGTTAAATTTCTGTATGTGTGTAAGCACACACACACACAGTCCCACATAATGGCTGCCATGTACAGGGTTTTGTGGACAGCCACAGACTGCACCTGTCAGGTCATCCAGATCAGTGTCTGTGGGCACGGACACGGTACCTGTGCCTGGCAAGGGTGCTACGGGCCGTATCCGGTACTAACCCAGACTGGGTACTGTCATCGGAAGCAGGTGTGTGTTGAGTGGACACAGTTCCCTGTTAGGACTGTCCAGAGCCACGTGCACGTGGTCTCCTGGGGCGTCCTGATGACAGCACTAACCCAGCATTGCTGGGGCTGCTGCTGGCACTTGAGGCACGTGAGTGGACCTGTTGTCATCCACGGCGACTGCCAGCTGGTGCTGTTGCCGGCATACGGCCACATCAATGCCGCAAACGCACACCATTGCCCTGGCCCATGGACATCTGGTTGTGGAGCAGCTGTTGTATGTCCCCACAATGTCTGTCAATGACATCTGTGAAATTACGAATAGCATTCGCAATGTCACGCATGCCATCTATCATGGCTGTGCGACATGCTGTCAGCACCCTCAGACCCTGTCTGGTGTACCTTTCCATACGCGCCTGTGCCTGCATAACAGTCCGAAACATAGTGGAGGTTGCACTCAAGTCACTCCAAGGCAAGTACAAATATGACTCACTCATTGTCCATGCTGGTGTGAATGACCAGACACATACCTCCCTGGACTACATGAAAAGAGACAGAAAGGAGCTCTCTGAGCATGTAGCCCAAGACAGTATGACCCTGACCTTGAGTAGCATCTTACCCTCACCAAGAATGATGCCACAATATCAAGACAAGATGATCACTTTCAACAATTGACTGAAGTACTGGTGTCATTCAAAGGTGATCCAGTGCCTGTCAGCTTGGGATGATATGCTGTACAAGCCACGATGCTTTGCTAGGGACAGCTTGCACCTGTCACCCCTGGGCTTTTGGATTTTGGCAAAGGCTCTTGCTACACCCATAGTGCCTTTATTAGGCAAGGCTCATAAGGCAAACCCACATCCATAGGTATCACAAAGGATGAGGAACTAAGAGTAATGCTACTCAACGCCAGAAGTCTAAACCTCAAGATACACGCACTCAAAACTCTACTTAGCATTATGGATATCGATATCTGTGCAGTAACAGAAACCTGGTTCAGGTTTCCCAAGAGCACACCAGCACTACCAGGTTATACCTGTTACCATTCTTGTCGGCCCCAACACTTGGACCAAACAACAAAAGGAGGGGGGGTATCAATATTCATCAAAGATACCCACACCTCCACATTGGTGGCAAAGTACCACATAGGTGTTAAGCCATTAAGTACAGAAGAAGTAATTGGGGACCTGGGGAACAAACTTGATAGCAATCTGTCATTTGACAACCACGTGGCCAAAGTGGATTGAAAAACATGTTATATAGCCCAGCTAATCATGAAGGGATTCACATGTACATCAGGGGAGGTCATCGTGCCTCTTTACTCATCCATCATCAGGCCTATAATTGAGTACACTGCCCCTTTTGGGATATACTTAACCAGACACCTACAGCAACTGGAAAAACCCCAACAGTACCTCATCAAGAGGATCAAAGGGCTCAAACAGATGCCATATGCTGCCCGGTTAAAGAAAATCCAGCTGGACTCAGTGGCATACTGCCTGTTCAGAGGCAATCTGTGCCTAACGTATACAGCCATGTCCAACCCAGAGGTAATGGACATGCTGCACCTCAGGAAATCAAAATCCCATACAGCCACACGCTCAAGAGACCTGAACCATAGCACTGAAATAAAGAGGACATGCTGGAGGGACAGATTCATAACCCAGAGGCTCCCTTCACTCTGTAATGAACTCACAGTACAGGTTAGGCAGAGTCTCTCATTGACTCTCTTCCATAGGAATCTGGGTGAGTGGATGGGAGATCATAGTTGTACCCCGGGTATCACTTCTATGTCACTGTTAGACAGAGGCACAGTATACTAACCTCGGAAAAGGGCATAGCAAAATAAAGTTTAATTGGGTGGCAAAAGACAAACACATTCTGGCTAGGCTTATCAATGCCCTAGGGCAAATAGCCTAGTATGAACCTATGAACCTATGTGTACTGCTATACTACTTCTGCCATATGTTGCATGTGTGTGTGTTGTGGGGGATGCGCAGGTAATGGCCAGATATTTCTGCACAGGCAACACTTCTGAAACACTCTGGGTGTTCATCTCAACATACTGTATGTGTGTTGCCATCCAACACTGTGATGTGGACACACATTACTCAGCCTGGATATACATAGCCCAACAACACCACAAGCACAGTACACTACCTTGCTATGTATGTATATAATTACACAGTTATTCACTAGTTAGGACTGTGATGCTATCCATGCAGCCCACTGGGCCAGTGGAAGCCACAACACACACTGCTGGCCCCTTTGCAAAAGCTTACCACAGACATCCCACATAGTGCATGTAATGTGCACACACATATCTAACCCAGACCATATGCACACCACTTATTTATCCTGTCCAGTGGACTACAGATACAGGCACATTGTATAACAATAGCATGAGGCTACTGCAGCACAGAGCAGATTCATATGAAGGCAAGGCATCTGTGGTCAGCAGTGGTAAGATGCTTCACATTCACTAAATGCACAGATATTGGCAACATTGTTGCAGACAGTTTAGGTGCAGGTATCCCCCCCCCCATTCTCCTACACAAGTGGAATTAGTTATCACAGATGAATGTAACCTCCCTATCATCTCACATGTCCAGGTGAGGGCCACCCTCAACATTGCAGAACACACAGCATCACTGTTACAAAATGGTATCCCTGGATGTGTGATACGTTCACCCCTAGAGGACATAGCACCACATTACAGACTGATATTATACCCTGGCCATACTACAGGATATGTACCTGAACAGTGCCATACATACACAGTGGTCTCACACCAATGAGGAGGAACCTCTACTGACCCTGGGAACTACTGCATCATATGCATAAGTTTTAAGTATGGAAGACATGTACAGCAATATTACATATGTATATATATCAGGACTATGTATACACAACCTATCTCATGGACATACCTATAGATAGTGAACTATGATACATTTGGAGGTTTCACAGTAAACACAGTATTAACCTGCTACTTTGCATTACCTGTGTTTGTGTCAGCTGTTGCTGTGTCACTGGTGGTAATTGCTGTTTGCTGCTGCTGCTGGTTTTGTTGCTGTGATAATACAGTTTTTTTTTTATCACTGCCTTTATTGCTTTATTTCTTTCTTTCTTTCTTTCTTTCTCTCTCTCTCTCTCTCTCTCTCTCTCTCTTTCTCCGTCGGTTTGGTGCAATGAATGTATTGCATGTGTGGCATGTTAGTACTGGATGCTTTTTTAGGTATCTGCATAGGTCCATGTGATGGCCTCTGCACCAATTGTAAGGCATCATTTGCTAATTGCATGCAGCCAGTTGTGTACTGATTGCATGTCTCACTGTGATTTCAGGACAGTGCTATAAAAGGGTATGTGAGTTAGGCGCTGCCCTTTCAGATTGTAAGGGCGTGGACCATGCTGGTATGCTGTCGACAGTGTTCTGTGAGTGTGAATGTTAGTAAGTCTCTCATGATTCATGCTGTGTTGTAAATTCAGGTTGCTGCATTTCTCTCACCTGTTCCCTGTAGTGAGTGTGTATGCATACTGACACCTACAACTATATTTTCATATGTATTGATATATATATATATATATATATATATATATATATATATATATATATATATATATATATGTGTGTGTGTGTGTGTGTGTGTGTGTGTGTGTACATATACATACTTTCATATATGTACATTAGCTTACATTATTAAGTACAAGCTAACAATTAGCAGGGCTGTTTCTGTTAACACTAAACTAATATGGGAATCCAGTAATTATGACAGTAAAAGTCTACCTGACATGCTTTGGGTAGTACACATCCTATATTGCCTTTATCTTCATTCCTACTATTACATGTTATACTTATTTTAGCACTATATTCCTGTATGAGAGTCATGGCTTAGTGGTAGGTCATACAGACTAGTGTTACAATGGTCTTGTGGTAGGGCCTAATAGTATGCTTTTATTTTGGTTTCAAATTGAGTACAGGGCCTGTCAATCAAAGTGCTGAAGGCACCTTTCAGCAGTTAAAAGGGTTAGTAAGTCTCACAGGAGTCAGGCTGTGTTGTAGATTCTGGTTGCTGCATTTATCTTCACTGTTTCCTGTAGTGAGTGTGTATGAATACTGACACCTACAACTATATTTCATATGTATTACTATATATATATATATATATATATATATATATATATATATATATATATATATGTGTACATATACATTCTTTCATATATGTACATTACCTTACATTATTATGTACAAGCGAACAATTAGCAGGGCTGTTTCTGTTAACACTAATCTAGTATGGGAATCCAGTAATTTGGACATTAAAAATCTACCTGACGTGCTTTGGGTAGTACACATCCTATATTGCCTTTGTATTGATTCCTACTATTACATGTTATATTTATTTTAGCACTGCATTCTTGTATGAGAGTCATGGCTTAGTGGTAGGTAATACAGACCAGTGTTACTAAGGTCCTGGGTTCGAGACTAACAGTGGGAATTTATTTTTCTTTCAAAATGAGTACATGACCTGTCAATCAAAAGTGCCAAAGGCACTTTTAAGCACTTAAAACCAGGTCTGCGCTTTGCTGAGCTCACGATGCACTGGCGGTGAGCTCCGCTAACACACGCGCACACCACCGCTATTTTCTTTGAAAGAAAAGAAAAAGGGGTGACAGGAAAGTGGTGAAAAAGGGGTCACAAAGAGGGAAAGACAGTAGGGAAACAAGCTTGGGATTTGCAGGAGGGATGTAGGTGAGGCCCATAGCTGCCCATGTCTTTCTCAGCAACAGCTGTGCATTTGTATGTACTTTGGTGTGACATGTGAAACCTTCCACCCCTGAGAGAGGTGTCAGGACAACATTAATACCTGTTGTACAGCCAATTGTAATAATTAACAGTTTCAATGTCCAGCGGACATGTGTGCAACATGGACAGCTATGTATGGGGCGTAATTTTTTTGTGGGTACAGAGTGCCCTTTTTTTTTCAGGTGAGAGTGGTATGTCAGGTGAAGGTAGTCGGTATAGCTGGGGAGGTAGGTTGGGTAGGTTAACAGACAAGACAGACAAGACGCATACAGGGGTGGTGTATGACACGTGGGGGGTTACACAATTGACGGGGACGGAGGTTGGGATATCCAGGGCACATGAGCCCACAGATGGCAACAGTGGAACTGAAATCCCTGCCCATAGGCAGTTGCCACTGTTCCTTCACAGCCCAGGACGGGGTTGTGCTGGGGGCTGTGCAGGCGGGACAACGGGCATGCCCGTAAGCTGTGCCACCCTGGCCTCAAGCTGGCATAGGGGCCCAAGAACAGAGTCTTGAATCTCCCTTCACACCACAGACCGGACACCTTGGAGGGTCAGTGGACGGGCTCCTCCATCCATGCTTGCAGAGGGGGGACAGGCCCCATCCCCTGCAGTACTTCCACCCGAGGGTGGCACAGGGCCACCGGAGGAGGGTCCGGCCTGGGCACTAGTGCCAGGTGCATTCGCCAGATGAGGTTGGAGAGGTGGGTCCGCTGGGACCCACCTTCCCAAGCGTTCTAGGTTTGTGAGTATGTTATGTTAGTTTGGGTTAGTAGCATATTATTCCATTCAAATTAGTTGTAACAGCATGCATTGGTATTCCCATTAAACAAACACCCAGATATTAACACCATTGAACAACAGGCATATCAATATCACATGCATTATTTGAACAGAAATACACAATCAAACAACATGCAGGGTTGATTAATGGCAACAGGCCATCAGGTTTGCAGGTATGAACAGGGCACATGCAACAATGGACATGCATATATTTTTGAAACAACACGACAAATGCCCATGGTTAATGAAATGTTCACATACCAATATTTAGTGAGTTTTTTAATTTGCAATTATAGGGTGGGGTGGAGAAAGAAAATGTTGACACATTCATAAATTATACATTGATATACATTTGTAATAGAACCACAATTAACTTGTGGGTGATAATTTTCAAATGATTTTTAATTGACTGTCATGCTACACCTGTTACAGATACATCACTATCCTAGTTATTTTGAATTTGATCAGATACATCATCCTGCTACATTTTGATGACAGGGCAGGGGACAACTATGGATGTTTAGTATGTCAGACAATCATTCATTCTATCTGAAAATTGTTGACTGTGATCACCATATACAGATTTTGGCTTAAACATTCAAGATTCAGACACACTGAAATCAGTTTGGGATGTTAATTTTTAATTCCCACATGCATTTAGTTCTGTAGAACCACACTGAGGCTTATATATTCAGGAGTTATTACTACTTTATTTATTGATACATGACCCTTTCTGTCACTCCCACATATCCTGCTATTTCACAGTTTAGGTTGGTGCTTCTAGGCTTTGTTCACATATTAGACCTGTGGTGATTCAAACACTTTCCAGCAGCCTCACTTCTGTCATGATTCAGCATTTCAACAGGGGATATATCTCACAGCTGATTAACTCAGCTTCTGAAGCTGTACTCTTGAGACTACTGCAGGTTATACTACATTTAATTAATGGTGGGACATCTGTATTACAGAACTATTTATTTCTATCAATTATATTTCCAGTTTCACTTACATACTGATGAACTTCATGCAGCCATACCTGCACACTTTCACTTGTTGCTTGCACATTCAATTACTTTTAATGAATACACTGCAGTGTTCTGCTAAGTGCTACACTATAATATTTGTTTACAAGTACTAGGTGGGGTTACTAACCTGCATGGTGGCGCAGCCACACCAGCCTGCTGTCATGTGCCCTGCGATTCGCAGAGCGGACACCTGCAGCTGTAATACAAAACAAGTAATATTGGAATACACATCTCCATGATATCAGCTAGTTGAATTCCTTACATACATAAGTAAAATGTAACTTACTCAGTAGTGGGGCGTTGGGCATATCCCGGGCCTCCTGGATCCATTGGGTCAACTGGTCTTGTTTGCATCGCTTCAGGTCCGCATGGTGGTGACGGATCTGCTCACCGGTACGTGGAATCCCAGTAGCACTGGTGAGATCATGAGCCAACTGGCCCCATGCCTCCGCCCTGTATGCTCCCCATAAGTCCTGGCCCTGCATGAGTTGGGCCTCATGATGATGAACTAGGAGCCAGACCATGTATCTGGACTCCTCAACGCCCCACCGCTGTGCTCGAAAGCAACGTCCCTCCCCTACTCCACTCATTCTGCCTGCAGGTCTATTCTACAATCATTTATGCTGTGTATTCCCGCCTATGGGGCTTATATATGCCGATTTTCCCGCACATTTGTATGATTGGCCATTTTGGAATTGTATCAACTTCACAGAAACTGCTTTATCATGCTCCATTTTGGATTACATCCTATATATATGCTATTTCTGCATTTCAAAGTACTGCTGTCATGGCTTAGTGGTTTAGTACCTTGACTCTAGTGTGTGGTGTCCTGGGTTTGAATCTGACCACTGATTTTTAAGTTTTATGACTGTCTAGACAGGCTGAGGGGTGTGTCTGTGTAAAGGCACTTTTGATACAGCTTGCTTAACGTTGCCCAGCAGTTAGCTTGTGGGCGCGGTGCGCACCTCCGCACAAATGGTGTGCTCTGGGTTAAACCTTAATTGGCTATTAACACGCATGTAAAGCTAAGCACAGCTAGTTGCACACAGTTTGAGACTGTTAAACCAGTGCTTAGCTACGGGCAAGCAATTTGCAGCCTTTGAAACACTACTCAGCTACGGGCACTCTGTCTCACCTTATTTGACAGCAGCTTAGCTATCAGTACATTTCTAAATATTTTTATTATTGTATTACTTGAAAATATATGATCCATTCCATTCCATTTTACAAAAGGAAATACTTTTACATTTGTACAATACTGTCAGGGGACTTTTTAGTGCTTATTTACAAAAAAAGAAAAAGGATGTTGTGTGGGCTCGAACATTGCCTGTCTGCTCTTAAGCCGAAAACTCTACCACTATGCTATTACTTCTTGGCTTACTTTGCATATTTAGTTCTTATATCCTTTTCCAGTGATTGCTAACTGCAGTTGCGCTAGTAGCACACCCGCGCACACGAGCGCACACATTAGCAAACATTTACGGGGTTTTTAAAAAAAATAAACAAGTTTTCATTTTGCATTTTATAACATCTGTTCACTTTTTACATTTTACATTGCTGGTCTGTGGGGACATGTGTTGTGTAGTGTGTTTATTCACATTTCCACGGCCTCTCTCGTGGGTGTTTACTTTCTGCCATTCTAGACTTCCGGGGGCGTGTCCGCTTGCAGGGCTTAGCCTATGGACATGCCCCCTACTGTCTTACACGGACCGTGTAAGAGTTACAGTGTGATTCAGCATGCCTCATGCACCTCATGCATATGCATGACATGCTGAAATCACACCGTTTAACTGCAGCCTCCGTGTAAGAGTTATAACTCTTACACGGAGGCTTCCTGAATCCTACCCTAAGTCTTTCCGCCTGTTTTGAAATTTTTAGTTTGTTATCTCCAATAGTGCATAATAGATTCTGGTCTGTTCTAATACTGTGCATTGCTTTTATATTTTATAATCTTCCAACAATGACACTTCTTGTCTGAGCTGCTTTATAGTTTTCTCTATTCGATATTTCCATGATGGTGTTCATTTTCGCCCCTCTTTTCCCTCGCTACCCTGTGTTCCTTTGGTTGAACTTTATCAGTTATTAATTTAACAGCACAGTAATATATTCTGTTTATTTTTTGTTATATTGCATGGATCTCTATGGACAGTTCTAATTACTGTGTTAATTTGTTTTATCAAGATTCTGACTTTTGGGGTTTTATTAACCTACTTCAGTCTATTTTTCTCATTGATCTTGATATATCTGCCTTTGTCTATTAAATCAAGCAACTCTTCTCTTAACTCCTTTTCTTCCATACTGAGGGTACATCCCTTGTTTTCCGTTTCCTGTGGGCATTCTATAGAAAGTTCTATAACATCTTCCTGTGGCACATTCTCTTCAATTTCATCCTGTGTCATCTGTTGTTCTGTCATATGGGAACTCACTGGCCTATCACTCCTCAACATTGACTGCATCTGAGTTTCCACAGTTTCCTGTTCCTTTCCTTGCTGTCTGGCTTCAGATGAATGTTTAAACTGGTTTCCTGTGGAAGGCTCCAAAATATCTTGATATGGCACCTGACCAGTTGCTTCCTGTTCCACTGGCTTCCCCTTAATTTGGATATCCATTGCTCTATCCTGTTGTGTTGCTTTCTGCATTCGATTTTCTACACTGAATCCTTCTCTTTGCAGCTGTTTCATTACCTCAATTTCTATTTCTTTGACTTCTCCATTACTAATCTCTTTTTCTACTTTTCCTCTTAGTCTTCTTATTTTTTGTATTGTAAATTTTCCATATCCAGATTCCTTTGCATATATTTTTCTTAAAATATATTTGGTGCTGGTCTTTTTGTGTTAGTTTTGCTTTCTCCTTTGCATAAATATTACACCATATTAAATCTCTTTTCCTTTCCCATGTCCATATTTCTTCTTCAGATGTTTCCTGATCTTCTTGTTTTTCCTTATTCTGGGGACTCATGCTGTGATGTAGTCTGTTTTAGACCTACTACTTTAAATCCTTCACTTCACAGGCACTCCATAACTTCAACTTCTATTTCTTTAAATTCTGCTTTACTAATAATATTTTCTGCATTACATCTTTGTGCTATTAATGTTTTTATTGTGAAATGTTCCATATCTGGATGCCTTTGCCTGTATTTGTCTGTGAATATCTTTGAGAATGCCTTCTCTATATTAGTTAACTTGGCTTTCTCCTTTGTATAAATATTGCAACATATCAAATATCTTTTTCTTTCCCATGTCCATATTTCTTTTTTGTATTTTTCAAATATCTCTAGGTTTTGTTGTTTATATTTTCTCACTTCCTCAGAGGCTTCTTTTTCCAAAGAGATCAAAGTTTCTTGATCTATATACTGTTTTTCAAAAATCTGTTGTATTATTGAAAGCAAATTTTTATTTGAAGCTTGTGACAGTTTTCCTGCAGAATTATTTTTCTCACTTTGTAGACATGCTGCTGAGTGGAGAGTAATTTAAAATATTGTCTAAACCACTTACATGCTGCTACACCTGCCTGCCAGCAACATCATGAGCTCAGCTGTATTTAATATGCAAGACCTCACATCCTGCAGGTCAGATGATAACTACATATATAGCTGACTCAGGAATAATTGATGGCACAGTGGTGTCATAAGTGCTGTTGTTGCAAGAAAATTAAAGAATGTACATACCTCCTGTGTCTAGCACATGTGGACTAGTACATTTCTTAGTGCCAGAATTTGCCGGCTAAATTTGTGGACCACAAATGTCAGCTGTGACATCCCCTCTCTAGACCAGTAATCAAGGAGTCTGAGCCTTCACCACTGACACTGGAGAGGGATGTTCATTTGGAACAAAAATAGATGCACACAGCATTTCTAGATGTAGATATCTGCATCAAGCATAATTTCCCTTAACAGCACACAGGGAACACACTCAGTCTGGGGTCTGGGTCTCTCTCTTTCTCTCTCTCTCTCTCTCTCCCCCCTCCTTCTCTCTCTCTCTCTCTCTCTCTCTTTCTCTCACCAGGTCCTCAGTAAGACTCCCCACTGGCACAGCTATGTTGGTGAATCCTAATCTGTGTCCAAGCCAAGTCTTCCACCACTCTCTCTCTCTGTGAAACCAGTGCTTGCTTTGTGTCCCTGCTCCAAGCAACTGACACATATACTCTTTTGGATTTGATTTTCATGCACACACACATACACACACAGCTGAGAAAGACTGGCACAGATTTACTAGCTATGTCCCCTTCTGCCTAGACTATAAGGTAATTACTCCTACCACACTCCAAAGCCAGCTACTCTAAAGCTCTTACAAGGGTACCTAATTAAACTGAGTGAAATTAATACTGATATAAATGGTAGTGTTTTGACCAATGCAGTAAGGCTTTCAGGAGTGATACAGAGTCAACAGATATAAGTACTCTACAGTTTAAAATATTCTCTAAAGTACCAGTCACAATGAAACGTTTAAATATATTTAATAATAAAAGAACATGAAAATGCTAATCATCTATTTACAATAAACACCAGAGTTTCAATCACAGAAAATATTAAAATAACACAGATGCATAGATGCACACAAATACAGAAAAAGAGTACTTAACTAATCTCAATATATTTTTGACTGATCTAAAGAATTTGTATTCTCTGGTTTACTTACTAGAACAAGGCAATAAGAAGTGGGTAAAGGATTATTCTCTGTCAGGTTCCAAGAAACAGACTCCACTGGGACTTCAGTCTCATCTAGCATTAAAAAAAAACATCAGTTCAGTTATGGATTACAGAATGACATCACATACATTTGGTCACCCAACTTCTAGTTTCCATGCTACCACCTTGGCAAGAAGCTGCCAGGATTTAGCACATAGGTGTCAATGATACACCCACATAGAGCTTTGCCAAGATGTGTTGCAGTTTCTGGAAGTCATAAAACAATTTCAAACTTCTACCCTTCCAGAGCAGCAGTTAGTTCACTGCTAAGGACAATACAGAAGGCTTCCTAGTACTTATTTTCACAGACATTTCATCTGCAATCAGAATTGTAAGTTATAATCTTTATTGCCTAAATTAAGTAATTTAATTTCTTACTATTTTTCAAAGTTACCTGGACTGAGATTAACCTGTTCTCTTCTGGTATCCTCTGTTAAAACATATACATTTAATCAGTTACAATACAGTCAGGACCCACTGTTGGTACATTTTTAATACAAGCAGCTTTATAAATACATTTTCAGCACAAACATCGGTACAAATCAGTTTGACATACAAATGACATACAATACTTCACAAAATTCCAGCTAGCTGTGCTGGCATAAGTTGCACATCCACAGCCCTACTTCTCCTGGCATAGTTGGGAAATCCATTGTCACACCAGCAGTCAATGAAAATAAATGTGTCGAAGGGAAATGCAGTGCAATAACAATATCTGTGGGAATGGTTAAAGACTCTTTTGTTACAATATACTGGGTACTGGACAAAGTGAGTTGTAGTTGGTATAGTTCTGCTGAATGGATGCCAATGTTTTGCTTATCCAGAACTGTACATGTGGCGGTGGTTGTTGCTATGAATGTTGTTCCATATAGACATCACTTGTATTTATCCTGTTGGTTGCTATGGAAGTAACTTTGTGACCTAGGTTTGAGTTCATGGCTGTAAGCATGAAGCCAATGCCTGTGTAGTAAAAGATCCAGTATCTCTTGCAGAAAACTGGAAAGAGGTCTACCTATCCTGCCTTTAAATGTATAGACAAGGCCCTTTACAGGACATGCACAGAAGCTGATTTTTTAGAGAATACAGGGCATCAAAATTCACAGGATTCACAGGCTAGGTTTTTACACTGGTGACCATTAATGGACTCCTCAGTAATGGGGCCAAGTGTCAGCACAGATTCTGCAACCCATCACATAGGCATCTATACTAAATATTAAACCTACAGCAGACAAAGGCATAACATCCTCTTCATACCTTTAGAAACGTAATTTGTAAGCATCAGGATAGTGTTCTTTGATAAAGAAATTTTGAGGTGGCATTAACTCCACTGCTGTTTTTCTATCATTCCTATCTGCGTAGCTACATAGCTCATTTGCTTAACAATGGAAAGTAACAGCTTAGTATGTGTCTTATAGCATTCAGGATTATTCTCACAAGAGGTAATAAACTTTGGTGTTCTTTCATATAAGGACCAGTGAGATTTTAAACGTTCCTTCTATGATTTGCTGCACACAAATCTGCAGGAATCTCGGCCCAAGAATCTACTGGAAACTGTCCCTTTTGAAGTAGAAATTTATAGTGTCAACCTAAGGAAAAAGATAGAAACCTAGTGGATCTAGTGACTGTGAATACAAATTAGGGAAGCTACATCTTTTGTAAGTGCTTATAAAAATGTCTCTGATAATTCAAGGTGAGTTTTAGTTTTGGAATATGAATTTTAGCATACTATTTTTTGTGAAATCTTTAGAAAATACCTCTTTTTGTGGACGGAAATATAGACAGGCACAACGAAGGCAATACAATTCTATTAATAACTAAACATATTGCATTTTCTAATCAAATATGCATGATTTTTACCTAATATCAACATTCATTTTTGTTTTCTTTTTCTTTTTGTCCACTGACTATACAACCATAATTAATCTGATAAATGGTATACAAAATGAAAGATTTAGATCTCTTCATAATTATCAGTGCAAATATTTTTTCAGCTGAATTAGGTAATAAAATAAACCTAAAGAAGGAAAATAAGCAGTTATTCTTATTTGGTATTGACATATCCGTTATCATTGCAGCCAGTGCCTAGATTTATTTATCTGAATGTGTTGATGGTGCTTTATATGTTGGACAGACTACATATGCCCATAAAAATAGAATTTCAGCAGATATGAGTTGCATCAGGTGAAAACAGCATTAGTGTGTTATATAACCACACCTTGATTCACTCTAGTGCTAGGTTCACACGTATTGAGGTTCATGCAATGCTTTATTCCCCATATATAATTAGATACTATTTGTAGGTTATTCTAGACACAAAAAATGGATTATCAAAACCAGGGCTTTCTTCCTGCCTGGAGTATGTTTAATTTAACTCATTATATTATACATACCCATTATATTCTTTTGATATGTAATCATAACACTTAATCTTGCTTTGCAGGGTAATTGTATGTCTAGTTATCACAGAGTGGTATATAAATTGTAATTATATGTTTTGATATTTTAAAGATTATTGGCTCATAGTGATCATGTGCTCCATTAGAATGTTTTATAAATAAAGTTATCATTTGATTGGGTTTTAGTTTTACATGGAGGAAGCAGCTGCTTGCCATAAACCAGTTTAATCTGTGTGGTTTGTAGTTTGTTCTGGCATTGAATTACAATATTTTTTTCACACTTGATGATGGTCTTTTTGTTGGATTTTATGGCCATAAGTATATATGTAAACACCCACCCACTCACTCACATCCGCATGCAAATTTAATTTCAAACAAAAATGTGTTAATAATTTGATAACACATTTTATAAACTGCAATCTTCAGTTGTCTATGGTTAGAAAAAAGAACAAATAATAATAATAATAATAATAATAATAATAATAATAATAACAATAATAAAATAATAAAGCCAAACCTATCTTGGTCTTCCAGAGACCCAAGAAACATGAAAATTAAACATGCTTTATCTAAATGCTTTATTGTACTGAATGATGTTGTAACAGTATTATATGCTCTTTTTGTGGTAGATAACAGGGTTATGTCATCCACAAGGTACGTTTTTCATTTGGGCAGCAAAAAATGATATAATTGAAACTGTAAGTAAGAACCAGTCTGGAAATCAGTGGAAAAAGATAGTGGGAGTAATGGTATTGAAAAGTGTCAAACCAGTTGTGAAAGACTGACAAACCCATGTTGATCCACACTGTCAAAAGAAATTCAGAGATCCCTGGAAAAAAAGGCAATTCAGATGGGTCTGCATGAGATGGTGGGTGTTGTATTATGCTGGAACAACTTAATATTTCATTGTGCAGATACCGCTAAGAGAAAGGGGGTCTGTACTGTTGCTACCAGCTGTTAATGACATAATATTTGTGGCACTGTCTAAGGCATCCTCTAGGGGGCAGAATTTGTGTCATATTAGACTTATTCCATCAGAATGTTAAAACTGCTTTCATGTCTTCTGATAATGCTTCATTGAGTCAATAAAAGCTTCTCCACTCTGAGTTTATATATCAAGAAAGTTATCTTTCCACATCTTCCCACTTATTCTACTGCTCTGGTTATTTTGCCTGCTTTACTGCTTTGGAAAAGTATGAATTTCTACTTAAACCTGAATGAGATACAAGCCACCAGGGTTAAGATTTACTTCTCAGTGTCATTTGAGTGTTGATTTAGAGAGCAAGAGTGGGTCATATATTTCTGTGCAAGATACAGTTTCATATTTTTATTTGAAATATGAGGGATGGTATTCTTTATTTGTCATGTGAATGCATTAAGGCAGTCAGTGCTATTCGCTCATAAGTGTATCCAAAGCATAATTGAGAGAGGCCATTTACATGCATGTTGGAAATCAGTAAATTAACCAAATGATGTAATAATTAGATGGTAATGAGAAATTATGTAAAACATCATGAGCTAATAAGTCCAACTGCCTGTTTGCTATTCATAGTTGCATTTGTTATAAAAGGCAGAATTGTACCCATTCTATCTTCTTTGCAATTGATTTTATTACTACTCAGATCAACTTGGTCTTGGCCGAGCTAAAGCCACAGTCACTCAGCAACACTTGTCAGCCAAGAAGGCAAAGATTTAGACAGAGAATAACAAATACATTTGATAATCAGGAAAGCATTGATAATTTCAGAGTGGATAGGGATATTTTAAGTATCTTAGTGAAAATGTATAGTCCCCAAATGGGAACTGGAGGGATGTGCAGCCTTCCTACCCCATGGATACTAAGGTAAGGAAAGCCCTTACAATACTTGCCATGTGGACCTTCCAGAGACAGACTGGGGACACTTTCGGTATTTCTCAGTCTTCTGTCTCTAGGATATGTATTAGATATGTGTGGATCAGCACGTCTAGGTCCTACTCTTGTCTCAGGTCTGAGCCCATACTATGAACACTTGTAATGAGGAGACATATTTCCCTGAGGTTCTTGGTGTGATAGATTTCACCAATGTTGTAGATTAGGACCCCATGTGGCCCATGAGTGGATTAGAAAGAGATACCATCCCATTAATTGCCAGGTAGTGTGTGACACTTGGGGGTGCATCACCACCATCACTGCCCAGTATCCTGGCAGTGCACAGGATTCCCACATCTGCCCAACCAGCTCACTCTACCACCTCTTTCTGTATGGAGAGATGCTCAATGGTCATCTTCTTGGTAAATGTATTTTTTTAATTGTTACTTAATTAGTTGTTCATTGTAAAATGTGTTGCTTAAGCAATGACTGATGAGTGGCTGGGAGTAAATTGAGGATTTATCCAGAGTCGGCATGATTTGATCATGGGGACAAAGCCCAAGTAACTAAACAAAGCCAATAGTGGGTAAATCCTCATATACCCACACACATGAGTCTGTTATTACTATTATACAATGACATTATTTAAGAAAGAGAATGCTTACTTTTCTTAAACAATGTCTTTGTATAATGACACTATAGTGTTTCTCTGTTTTATTTCCTCAGTCTTCCGTGTCTGTTGATGTACTGCACATTCATATGGGAACTATGTTTCCATACAAGCACTGTATATCACTGTGTTGAAAACAAGCAACAGAAAAAGAAAGATCTCTGTTGCTTTTTTTCTTTAACTATAAAATCCAGACAGCTAAGAGGTACAAGAGAGACAGGGCAAAAATACAAGGAAAATCAGGTACATTTCTTTAATTTTGCAGAATGCACCTGATTTTCCTTGTATTTGCTCCACCCTACATATGTACCTCTCAAGCTTTCAGCTCAAGCTTTCTACTCAAGAATTGTGGACAAAGCTTTAAATAATGGGGGACAAATGCCCCAAAATAGGGACTTATAGTAAATGTTGCTCTTATAAACTAAGAAAGCTGCCAAAATAGCAATATTTGTGTTATTGTGCTTTGCCTGAAGGATATGAATTCTGATACTGAAATAAGTGTCATTATTTAGTGACTTCACTTCTCAGTGATTGTTAAAACCCCTATTTTTATTAGGACTAGACCAAAAATATGAGAGAAAAATCTGGGACATTCATGAAAATCTGAAAAGTTGAGACATGCCTCTGCAGCATATACTAACAGAAGAAAGTCTGACTGCTCAGTGGTAATTCAGCGACTGGACTTTTTTCCATTGGTATATGCTTGTTTTTTCCTTTTTTGTTCTGATTTTCAGGTGATGCAGGATATCCAGTGAAGCAATGGCTCATGACACCAGTGAGATAGCCAAGTGGACCTGAGGAAGTCCTGTCCTAGACTCATATTTTCATACAGAGAGTCTTTGGATGTTGAAAAGCCATTTCAAATTACTGGATGAGTATGTGGGTGCCCTTCAGTATGACCTAGATACTGCATGCAGGTTGTTTACCGTGTGTTGCATTTTGCACAGCATGATCATGCACCGGCCTGGTGGTGAAGTGACAAATGCTGTCACTGCATCTCCCAGATGAAGTGGTGATTAATGATGGTCAGTTGGCAGCAGTAGTAAGGGGCAACATGGGACAGACTCATTCACTGCATATGGCTGCAGGTAATGAGGCAGCATCTAGTCCAGAACTCCAAACCATGACATACAGCTTACTGTTTCCTTTCTTATAAAAACACAGAGTATAACTGATTTACGCAGAATGATGTTTGGTCTGTGCTGTGTTGTGCATGGTCTACTGTAACTACTCAGACATTACTTCTAACTTTTAAATATTTTTTTTAATTTCAAAACTGGTGCTAATATTATTGGTTATAAAATGTATGTCTCATTGCTCACTGACACTAGTTCAGTGATGTCATAAGATATCATGTAAGGAATATTTACAGTTTTACTAGTTTTGCAGAAGAAATTTTGCTTAGGGCTTGTACTTGACCTTGCATGTACTGAATCTGCTGACATAGGAAATGTAATAAAAAAGTGTTATTTCAGTATTTGACTACTTTGAATTTGCCAAGTTTTATATATTAAAATCTCAAAGCTTGCATTTAACATGAGTTCATACCTTGCATTGGAAAGGAAAAGGTCTCAGTTGCTGTTTTTATTATGCAATATTTCTTCAGCTTTAACTATGTTGTATATTAAATAATTTCCTTTCCTTTCTTAGGTTTCTGCATGTCGTATTATTTCATTATAATACACAACAAGTTGTGCCTTCAGGCATAAATCATCAGTTGTGCCGAGTTGAGGGCAAACTGGTAACAGCGCTAGTGCACATGGCATGGTGACTGTTAGTTTTTTTTTGTCAGTTGTGTGTCTCTTTAATAGTGTGCAATCTTTGTTTTTAGTTCTGAATAACTGCCAGCTGTACTGCTGCTGAATTAAAACTTTTGATAATGGACAGGGCCTCAGTGGTGTAAACATTCCAATCTGCATGTTATGCCCTATGCCGTTCTAACACGATTATTTTCTTTATTTGTAAGCACTACCACATGCAAAGCCTCTTAATCCTGGGTAATATTGTGCCCACATGTATTATGCATTTATTTGTTTTTTACACATTTCATTTGAAATTAAACATTGACATCAGTGTATTGAAAGGCATGGTGGTTAAATGTTATGTTTCATATTTTAAGTACCTGAAATGTGTAGCCTGAGTCACAGTAGGTCAAGTTCAACTGTGTCATGCATGACATCCACTAAAGACAGTGTAGGTGAAGGTGCATGTGATCTCAAGGAGAGGCTGTCATATGAGCTAGGCAGTAACTTGTTGTGATAATGGGACCTACATAGTGCAGTTGATTGTACAGACAGACCAAGACCGCGAATGAGAGGTTCTGCTAAGTGTAGAAAAATGCTGATGTGGTCTACAGGAAATCCGTTGTGTCCACCCCCTGCTATTTCCACTACCATATCGAGTAGCATTTGTAGTGCGATTCAATATGACCCCATGTTTCCCATCAGGGCTCCATCCTCTTCACTTACAAAACTGACTTTTATTTGAGTCTGATAAGGCCTTACTAGGGTATGAATGGAGGTGAGCATACATCCTTGGAGAGATACAATATTTGACACCCGTGCACTGGCCCAGTAATCAAGGAGCCTCAATCCTCATCACAAACACCAGTGAGGGGGATCCACATTTTGAAGGATAACAAATACACACCCAGTAAAGTACAATTTCCATTGAGAGCATACAGAGATCACAGTCAGTCTGGGGCTGGTTTCCCCCTTTCTCTCCAGATCCCCAATAAGACTCCACACTGGCACAGCTATAGGGTACAGGTCTCAGCCTAGTGGTCAAGACCAAACCTCCAGCACCCTCTCTGTCCAACCAGTGCTTTGTGTCCCTGCCCAAGTAGCTGACACATACACACTTTGAGATATGAATTATATACAAACCCACAGACACTCCTGGGGAAGGCTGGGACAGTTTATCCAGCTATGCCCCCTTCTCTGGCAGGCTATAAGGTAAAAATCACTGCCACCAACCACTACTATCAGCTACTAATAAGGCCCTTACTAAAGGGTGTCCAGTTATTACTGTGCAATATTATTATTCAAATAGAAAGTGTGACTCAGGGCTAAAGCTATTCAAGTGGATTGGACAGTATCACTATATACATGCAATGTGCTCTAGAGCTTATATTATCTCTACACAAAACAGCCACAGTTGAAAGGTTTAAAATATTTAATAATAAATAACAAAAAACACAAGACAATACTTCTTACTACAGAGTGCTAGTCAAGAGTTCAGAGATCATAGGAAAATGCTTAAAATAATACAACAGAATAGTTCTGACATCAATACAGAAAAACAGCTAGACTAAACTTACTATTTTCTATCTATATTTAAGAGCAATCACAGTTCTAAATAAACTTACATACAGAGGAAAGCAGAGTACTGGTGAGTTGTTGTCAGCTTTAGACAAAATCCAAAATGCTCTCTGTCTGTCTCAGAGAAAGTACTTTAAATTCATAATACATCCTGCTGACTCATTTTAGATTGCATCATTCTTAACAATTTTCTGGTTTCCCAGGCTAGCACAAACGCTACATTTACATTTCTTAGTAAGCTTGCACCTGGTCAGGAAACCACAGTAATTAAAGACATTACATATGTAAAATCTAGCAATTAACTCTGCTCTGAAAACAATATAAAGAATCTGGTGATTCAGACACCACGGCTTCGAGTTTGAGATCAGCCATACAAGGCTTGACTTATCAGCTTTCTTCCAGCAGAGTCTACTGTTACATTTTTGTAGTTCAACATTTAATACAGTTTTCCTATTACTTTTATTAATATTTCCAAAGACATAGAATTATCTACAAAATTCTATCTAGCTAGGCTGGCAGCCTTCACATACCTTCACACCATACTACAGATCAGTGTGACCTTGGCATTAGCCCTACTCTCAACCATTGTGCTGGAAATCCTCATATACACACTGAATTACTCTGACCATTTCTAGGTGACTCTCTGTGGAAGTACACTGAGTCTTAACAATGTCATGGTGCATTTGCTACTGGGCAGTCAATGCTTTATGTGCTTTCTGGGCTAAAAGTGAGATAGTCCTGCCTTGCACACCTTTGCAAAGATGCCACAATTGACACTGTTACCTTTAAATTTATGCAGTCATCCAGAAAGTGTTCCTGTGGGTGTGGATAGACTAATGTTGAGGCGCATGGGTTTTCACCCTGTACAAACTGTGGTGTGATGTCATCATGTACCTGACTTTGTGATCCTGTGTCACATTCTGCAGAATTAATAACATGTTGTGGGGTGCAAGATCTTGCTATTAAATTTTGTGACTGTGTGCCAGTTTCCTCAGTCTGCCTCATAAATATAACTATATGATTGACTAGCTGTTTCATTGACTTAATTACGTGTAAACCAGAACATGCAGGCATCAAAATGTCGAACATGGTATGGTGGAATCTGTTTTTCGACCATTTCTGAACACCACCAAGTAAGTTAAACTGTGCAATCTCAGAGTTAGTATATTTAAGAAGGGGGAGTGTGGGGAGGGTGCAGCCCCCCAATTGGGGGGTGCAGGGTGGCTTGACCCCCTGACAAATGGTGTTATTGTAGTGTTTTATTTTATTTTGCATTTGTAAAACAGTGTTATGGTAGTGTTTTATTTTGTTTTGCATTTGCAAAACAGTGCTATGGTAGTGTTTCATTTTGTTTTGTGACTATACATTCTGCAAACATGCATTACATCGCAGGATATTGTGTGAATGTACAATGTGCAGTTTACATTAAACTATCGCTGATTGGCAATTCACACAGTTTTTTTTTTCACTTAGCTGTGAAATACGTGCTGTACTTTCGTCCTTAAGGCTGTCACGCTATTTACTATAGCTCAAATAAAGGTAAACCTTATATAATAACTGTATTATTGTTATTCAGCCATTCTGCTGCAGATATCTTCTAAATTTACTGGAAAAGTAGAACTGCTCGATTCTGATGACAACAATATAAAGAATTAATTGATTATATTGCTACCCAGATACTAGAGTACACTAGTGTATGTTATGCAATGAAGTGTGGAGGGCACTGTCTATGCACATTCTGTTTAATATCATTATGTGCAGAAGTGGAGGGTTCACTTGTTAATAAGTGTCATGTGATGCATGTAATGATTCCACTTTAGTAGTCACTTCTGTAGGTAAATACATTATAGTGGTCAAACCACCCTTCCTGACCAGCTGTCCATGATATTGCAGATGTGGTATCCACACCACCTCTGGTTATGCCTAAGCCATCCTCATCAGTTTCATAGTCATTATCCTGAATGGAAAAGAGGTATTCCTCATCAGGTGCTAAAGGAATAATTGTCTGAGCCCCCTCCCCCCAGTAGTGCTTCATGCAATTGCATTCTGTTTTTTTTTTTTCCTGACACATCCTACCATATCACTAGCGCTCTTATTGCACCATGATAATGTGAGGTTGTTTCCACCAGCAGCATTTATATCCATAGCCACTTGGATCCAGTCTCCTTCCCTCTCAGCTTGTTTGGGTCCTTGTTTTCCAAAAAAGGCATTTGGTGTAAGTACTAAAGGCTGCCATGCGGCTGCAGTTCATCTCATGGCTAAAACTACCTTTTCCCTCTCAGATCCCTGCTGCTGCTTTATTCATTTAACTAAAATAACATACAAAATTAATATACTTAAGCTTGATCCACGCATCAGCCAAGCAACGCAGAATGGAACACCTGCCTGCTTTCATCAAAATAAATAAAAGATTTGAGTACAAAAACATGTATGGTGGCGCAACACCCATGTTCCTATACAACATACTGCAGGTCCAGCTTCAGTCATTCAAAACTGTGTTGTATTAACCTGCAGATCTTCATCCAGAAATGCATAATAGTGCTGCTAGCTTTGATGATTGCACTACTATCTTTTGTCCTTGTTAACAGAGTTGTAGCCTTCCCCTAATACTTTTTATTCATGAGTAACGGTCACAAATACCACATTAAATTAGCGTGTACCCTAACAGTAAAATACATTGGAGAAAATACCAAACGCCAAAAAACGAACTAAGTCCCACCAAGCAAAGAAAATGTATGCAGAAGCACTGAAGTCCAATAAACTCTTCTTGACTGGAACAAATTCGTCTCAGTTGAAACACAAATTATTTTATTACTTTACCACAGCAGTAAAAGATGCACGAACAGACATACAAGGTCGAAACACAGTATAAATCCAAGTAGAAACCAAAATGAGTCAAGCGCTTTCACGCGTAGCTATGACGGGCTTTTTCAAGATGAACCACCAAGGAAAGATTGTGTGCTTATAAGCAAGCATCAATATCAATTATACAATTAAAGTAATGTAACAAATTGAATTGTAACATTTCAAGTGCAATGCATTACATTTTGCTTATCTGATTTAAAGCAACATCCGGTTACCAATGGTTGTCAGTGCTCAGAATTGATACGTGCAGTGAACTTTCTTTAAAAGAAAGAAACAACAAAGCCATGTATTGAAAAGCATTACATTTTTTCTTGTTCAATTGTTGATATTATATGCCAAGGTCTAAAAAACAAACTAATGAAATCTACATTTAAAAACTCCTAAAATTGAATTAAATGTGTAAATGGATTGTTTGGGTGCTTGCATACATCGCAGTTGCCGTGATTTTTCAACATTTAATTTGTGAAAATAACTACTGTGGATGAATACAACGTTTAAATAAAACCAAAATAAGACATAATAATAATGTAGTAACAATGTTGTAAATGTTAAAGTGCCAAAGTGCTTAAAAGAACTATATAAAATACTTTTTACTTTGCAACACTTGGTCTTTCTGGTTACAAAGTGCTTTGTGCGTTACCGTTGTTGTTACTTCGTTAACCAAAGTGTGTTCTAATACTTTTACAGGTCCACGGAATAATTAATGACAGTACATAACCCAAGCTATAATGAGATTATGTGCTTATAAAATTAATTATTAATATTCTTAATCTAGATGTTGAATAATATCAATTGAATAAATAAGTATTATAAAATAATAACCTATTAAAGAATAATAAATGATTTTTGTGTGCAATTAAATTTAATGATAAAAGAGTGAATAGTGAAGTGCCGAAGCATATAAAAAGGCAATGTTAAATGCTTATTGTATTACATTACCAAATCACACTAATTGCAGAATATTTTCTGCATTTCAATTAAATTCACTTCGTGAAAATAGTAAATCAATATACTTACAGGACTACTAAAAGATTCATGGTAGTACTTGACCACAATATAATAAAAAATATATATGAATTGATTCTTATTACCCTGGATATACGTTTTTTGTAAAGATGATTGATAAATAAATATTATGAATTATTAAATTGTTGAGTAGGTAAAAAAATATACAATTAAATATAATCAAGTTAAAAATATGCTATAATTTTATGGACATTAAATAATTAATAATATATTTACCAATTAAAAATACTTACTAAGTTAAAAATATGTTAAAATATAAAAATACTTTATACTATGAATGATATGAGTGTACAATAATCAACTTCTGAATAGACTTCATTTAAAATAATCTTATGCAGTAGAGTGACTCAGCCAGTTAGCAACCAAAGCTGGAAATTCACTACTTCACTATAATTTGGTCATACCACCTAAGAAGTGACCAAAATATTGTTCACCGTACAAAACAACCTAGCATGGTAATTGCAGGTTGTTATTAAGCCCATTAAAATTTTTGACAGTTAAACTGTTATTTATATCAATGCCCAGTTAATATGCAATGGTTATACACTAAAGTTCTTAAAAATTAATCCTAGTTATAACTTTGCCCTTCTTAATTTGAGGAGGCTGGTAATACTAATGGCTTCATTTATACCCGGAGGCTTAGATGCATTCAATCTTAGCTGCCAATTTAACTCCTTAAATTCTATGGAGGTTTCCCAGTCTCCCCCTCTAGGGTTGAGGGGAACTTGTTCAATGACTAGAAATTTTAATGTCATCTTGGGGCAACTAGTGAGATGTTTAAAAAATGCGTTTGTCTCTTTCTTTTTTCGGATATCATAAAGATGTTCGTAAATCCTTTTACGCAACGTTCTCTCTGATTTGCCTACATAAAAACTCTCACATTCTTGGCAAACCCCTAAATAAATGATACCCTTAGAGCCACAGTTACAATATCCTGTTGATTTTAAAGTGAATTTCCTAGACTTAATGTAGTAAACATTGGTTTCCATAATGTGTGGACATTGTTTACAACAATTACACTTGTAAGTACCTGTTATGCCACATTTATTCACAGATTGTGATGGTGATTGTCTCTCAAACATATTTTTCAAGTTAATATTTCTTGCATTTACAAATGTTGGTCTTTCCGGTATCCATTTCTTTGTGTCTTCATTTGTGGTTAAGATGGGCCAATATTTGCTAACTGAATTCTTAATTTTGTTAGTGTCATTGTTGAAAGTACAGCTAAAAACAGTCTGGGAAGTGGGGGTGTTATTCCTGACATCAGGTATCGAGTTTGATCTGGGAACTGGTTTTGTACCTGTACCTAACAATGGACTATATATGTCAATCCTTTTCTGTAGTACTTCTTGATACATTTCTTCTATTAATGTTAAAGGATAACTCCTCTCTAAAAATAACTTTGTCAAAATTTGAGCTTCGTCAAAAAACTTCTTGTCAGTGTTACACATTCTAGAAGCCCTGATAAATTGACCTTTCAAAATACCTTTCTTTTGAGAGAAGGGGCGGGCACTACTACAGTGAAGATATGTGTTAGAGAAGGTGGGTTTTCTAAAAATTGAGGACTCAAATATTTGTAATTCAGTGTTTTTGAATAATATCACATCTAAATAATTCATCTGACTCTCACTAACATTGGATGTGAATTTCAAAAAGTTTGTGGTCTCATTTATGTAAACCAAAAAAGCTTCAAGGTTTGACCTACTACCTTCCCATAAAATGCAAATGTCGTCCAGGTACCTCTGGTAGTGTAGGATATTGTTCTTCCATTGTGGTGTGAATACAAACTCGTTTTCCCAATGGAAAAGGACAAAAGGACAGCACAGATGATGGTGTATCCAAATGATAACATTTTAGTTCAAACACACTGTTCTCCATGTTCAGTTAAACAAAAAATAATTTCACCATCTTCAATTTTACAGAGAATTTAGTTCATGACACACACTTTGATTTGTTCACTAAGGGTTTTCATTTTGTTCCTTCCAAATGTATTGATACTACAAAAACCATTTTAGAGCTTAAACTGTTCACAAGACAGTTAAATTTGGATATTTTTTTCAAGGGCAAAAACTTTTCAAGAGATTTAGTTAGCAGATCAAGTACTTTTAACCCACCTCCACACCCTGTTATAAAAATTTTTGAAGACTTGGTGGAAGCTGAAATAAGAAATCTGCCCAAAAAGAGCATTAAATCGCAAAATTTATCCCAAAACTGCTATGTTCTTATTAAACAGCTTAGGGATGAGCAGATACGTGTAATGAAACCGGACAAAGAGGGTGGGGTTGTTTTAATGTATAAGAATGAATACAAAGAAGTTATTCACAATATGCTTCAGGACACGGAACAGTACAGTACTCTTTCATTAAATGAGTTGAATATTGCATATGCTAGGATTAAACATATTTTATATGACATGTTGTTACAGGGTGTTATTAATGAAAAACTTTACAATTTTTTAATAGTTAACAAACCCCTTACACCAGTAATCTTTGGGATTCCCAAGGTCCACAAAGGGTTAGAGCCATTAAAATTTAGACCCATTGTTGCGGGTGCAGGCAGCATCACAGAACCCCTGGGTAAGTTTGTTGACTCAACACTTAAAAAGACCATAGCATCAATGGAACATATTTGTAAGGACTCTTGGGAATTCCTGAAAAATATTAAGAAAGAATACTTTTCTAAAGTAGACTTTTTAGTTACAATTGATGTAACAGAGCTATTTCCTAGCATTCCACATGATATTGGCATACAGTGGTTTAATAAAATTTTAACCAAATTTTCGAATTTTAGCAACAACACTATCAATTTATTATCAGATTTTATGGACATTATTTTAAGCAACAATTTTATTTATTTTAATGGGGAGTTTTTTAAACAAAACAAAGGGGTTGCCATGGGCTCACCATGTGCTTCAGCATACGCAAACATTGTCCTTTTCCATTGGGAAAACGAGTTTGTATTCACACCACAATGGAAGAACAATATCCTACACTACCAGAGGTACCTGGACGACATTTGCATTTTATGGGAAGGTAGTAGGTCAAACCTTGAAGCTTTTTTGGTTTACATAAATGAGACCACAAAATTTTTGAAATTCACATCCAATGTTAGTGAGAGTCAGATGAATTATTTAGATGTGATATTATTCAAAAACACTGAATTACAAATATTTGAGTCCTCAATTTTTAGAAAACCCACCTTCTCTAACACATATCTTCACTTTAGTAGTGCCCACCCCTTCTCTCAAAAGATAGGTATTTTGAAAGGTCAATTTATCAGGGCTTCTAGAATGTGTAACACTGACAAGAAGTTTTTTGACGAAGCTCAAATTTTGACAAAGTTATTTTTAGAGAGGGGTTATCCTTTAACATTAATAGAAGAAATGTATCAAGAAGTACTACAGAAAAGGATTGACATATATAGTCCATTGTTAGGTACAGGTACAAAACCAGTTCCCAGATCAAACTCGATACCTGATGTCAGGAATAACACCCCCACTTCCCAGACTGTTTTTAGCTGTACTTTCAACAATGACACTAACAAAATTAAGAATTCAGTTAGCAAATATTGGCCCATCTTAACCACAAATGAAGACACAAAGAAATGGATACCGGAAAGACCAACATTTGTAAATGCAAGAAATATTAACTTGAAAAATATGTTTGAGAGACAATCACCATCACAATCTGTGAATAAATGTGGCATAACAGGTACTTACAAGTGTAATTGTTGTAAACAATGTCCACACATTATGGAAACCAATGTTTACTACATTAAGTCTAGGAAATTCACTTTAAAATCAACAGGATATTGTAACTGTGGCTCTAAGGGTATCATTTATTTAGGGGTTTGCCAAGAATGTGAGAGTTTTTATGTAGGCAAATCAGAGAGAACGTTGCGTAAAAGGATTTACGAACATCTTTATGATATCCGAAAAAAGAAAGAGACAAACGCATTTTTTAAACATCTCACTAGTTGCCCCAAGATGACATTAAAATTTCTAGTCATTGAACAAGTTCCCCTCAACCCTAGAGGGGGAGACTGGGAAACCTCCATAGAATTTAAGGAGTTAAATTGGCAGCTAAGATTGAATGCATCTAAGCCTCCGGGTGTAAATGAAGCCATTAGTATTACCAGCCTCCTCAAATTAAGAAGGGCAAAGTTATAACTAGGATTAATTTTTAAGAACTTTAGTATATAACCATTGCATATTAACTGGGCATTGATATAAATAACAGTTTAACTGTCAAAAATTTTAATGGGCTTAATAACAACCTGCAATTACCATGCTAGGTTGTTTTGTACGGTGAACAATATTTTGGTCACTTCTTAGGTGGTATGACCAAATTATAGTGAAGTAGTGAATTTCCAGCTTTGGTTGCTAAATGGCTGAGTCACTGTACTGCATAAGATTATTTTAAATGAAGTCTATTCAGAAGTTGATTATTGTGCACTCATATCATTCATAGTATAAAGTATTTTTATATTTTAACATATTTTTAACTTAGTAAGTATTTTTAATTGGTAAATATATTATTAATTATTTAATGTCCATAAAATTATAGCATATTTTTAACTTGATTATATTTAATTGTATATTTTTTTACCTACTCAACAATTTAATAATTCATAATATTTATTTATCAATCATCTTTACAAAAAACGTATATCCAAGGTAATAAGAATCAATTCATATATATTTTTTATTATATTGTGGTCAAGTACTACCATGAATCTTTTAGTAGTCCTGTAAGTATATTGATTTACTATTTTCACGAAGTGAATTTAATTGAAATGCAGAAAATATTCTGCAATTAGTGTGATTTGGTAATGTAATACAATAAGCATTTAACATTGCCTTTTTATATGCTTCGGCACTTCACTATTCACACTTTTATCATTAAATTTAATTGCACACAAAAATCATTTATTATTCTTTAATAGGTTATTATTTTATAATATTTATTCAATTGATATTATTCAACATCCAGATTAAGAATATTAATAATTAATTTTATAAGCACATAATCTCATTATAGCTTGGGTTATGTACTGTCATTAATTATTCCGTGGACCTGTAAAAGTATTAGAACACACTTTGGTTAACGAAGTAACAACAACGGTAACGCACAAAGCACTTTGTAACCAGAAAGACCAAGTGTTGCAAAGTAAAAAGTATTTTATATATTTCTTTTAAGCACTTTGGCACTTTAACATTTACAACATTGTTACTACATTATTATTATGTCTTATTTTGGTTTTATTTAAACGTTGTATTCATCCACAGTAGTTATTTTCACAAATTAAATGTTGAAAAATCACGGCAACTGCGATGTATGCAAGCACCCAAACAATCCATTTACACATTTAATTCAATTTTAGGAGTTTTTAAATGTAGATTTCATTAGTTTGTTTTTTAGACCTTGGCATATAATATCAACAATTGAACAAGAAAAAATGTAATGCTTTTCAATACATGGCTTTGTTGTTTCTTTCTTTTAAAGAAAGTTCACTGCACGTATCAATTCTGAGCACTGACAACCATTGGTAACCGGATGTTGCTTTAAATCAGATAAGCAAAATGTAATGCATTGCACTTGAAATGTTACAATTCAATTTGTTACATTACTTTAATTGTATAATTGATATTGATGCTTGCTTATAAGCACACAATCTTTCCTTGGTGGTTCATCTTGAAAAAGCCCGTCATAGCTACGGGTGAAAGCGCTTGACTCATTTTGGTTTCTACTTGGATTTATACTGTGTTTCGACCTTGTATGTCTGTTCGTGCATCTTTTACTGCTGTGGTAAAGTAATAAAAGAATTTGTGTTTCAACTGAGACGAATTTGTTCCAGTCAAGAAGAGTTTATTGGACTTCAGTGCTTCTGCATACATTTTCTTTACATTGGAGAAAATACAAAACATTAGACTTCACTCACTTCAAATTATGTAGCAGTAGTATCATGTGCAGGATAATCTATGAATGCAAAAAAAGTATTCTAACATTTATCCAAAAAAGTATTCAAAACATTTATCCAAAAAAGTATTCTAAACACTTATCTTTCACACTACCATCAGTACTACTTCTCCATACATTTCCAGTGCTGCACTTATGAAATCCCATTATAAATGTCACTCATATCATCATTATTAACATGAATCAATGGCATTTGACCCTCAGATCAATGAAAGACACAATTATCCTGGTAATAAGTATTCTGTAAATTTATTTTAATCTGCTTCCCAGTTATAACTTTTTTTTTGCTAGTTTTATCTTACTTGACATATTTCATACTTTCTGAAAACCCTTGCCACCTAACTCCAGTGATCACAACTAAATATGGCAGTATTAAACTTATTCACATACATTTGAACTCTTATGTGCTCTGTATAAACAAATTAGGCTGAGTTACATTTTTCTATATGAGTCACAGTAACACTTTTCTATATGAGTCAAAGTAATACATGAGTGTGCTCAACACACTCACATAACATGACTTTGGATGTGTATTCATGAGTTGTGTTGACTGGTACTGAATCAAGTTAGCCTTGAGAATGTGCAAATAAGCCTACTATATCTCAAATTTCCTTTAGCATAGAAAAGGGAAACTTAAGTCAACAACATTTAAGTTGCATAACCATGTCCATCCTGTATACTGTGACACACCTTATCACTTCAAAACACTCAATACAGTCCCTGGGATTCAGTAAGGTTCAATGCAGGAATATCTTTTTCCTGCACAGAAGCAACCATTTAGGAGCAGCACTGCAGCACGCCATGCATAGTAATGAAGGCGAGCTGCCTCAGCTCCTAAACAGACACAGAGCTTGGATGAGTGCAGGGGACATATCTGAGAGCAGATCTCTCATAATATACACACCCCTGCAGTCAAGAACTGCCATTTGGCAATTACAATGAGTGAGACCGCTCATAAGGGGTTGCATACCCCCAACAGAATAGATCAATGCAGAATATTTATATATGTGGCACATATGTCTGGCCTGTCCCTCATGTACCCTGCCAAATCACTGGGATGATCTCATCAACGAAGTCTGAAATAATGGCAAACATACAAGTTCAGACATCAAATCCATCGGAAAATGTACATAAAACAAATCCCTTTACCCTAGCAACACCTCAAGTTTATAAGAGCAATATTTAAAATATAATAATATAAACACTTTTTTATCAGATTAAATTTAACCATAGGTGCGCAGGTTTGCCCATTGCTTAGCTATGCATACTGTAGCTTAAATGGCCCAAGAAGATAAATATCAAGATACATGCAAATGAAACAATACTGCAATAGTGTAGTGGTCAGAGCATTCAACTTACGAGTAGTCATTCCTGGTTCAATTCTCACTCCAGTAAATTCCCTTTTCCATGTCAAATCACTTTATGAACAATATTTTTTGTTGTATATCCTACTAAATAACATATATTTGTGAACTGGAGTACTGTATTAAATGCAGATGTGAGGTGTCATTGTAATAATGTAAAATCCACAGATAAACACAAGTGCTCCATACAGTATATGTACACATGAATCAGGGATACAAATCAAAGGAATAATGTGTAATGAATGACAAATCCATAGAGTGTCCAAATCCACCACCTTCCCAAGAACCATGTTACATTTCTGTCTAAATTAGTGTGGAGGTAAGCAGGAGTAAGCACTTGTAAGCAGTAGTGAGCAGGTATAACTCTGTTTGCGCAGGGGTAAGCAATGCGTACACAGGTTAAGCAATACTGAAGCTAACTCTCTGTAAGTATATTTAACCAGAAGTTAACATTGCTTAATATCATGCAAACCCACGCAAACCCACTTACAATTGCTTAAAAGTACTTTAATCACTCTGTATCCATCAGCCGCTGTTCTGCCCAGCAACAAAATAAACAGCCCTGACAGGTCTTGAACCCAAGACCCTGTACACTATAGTCACAGTAGTTAACCAGCAAGCTATCACAGCAGTACATAACCCTGAGGTATCACCAAACAAATCCTCACTACAAGAAAATCAAAATTAACATGTGAAAGGAATCTATATACAGTTTTATGTTGTATAATCTACTACATAGCATACATATGTGAACTGGAGTAATGCATTAAGTCCAGATGTGAAGTGTCATTGTAATAAAGTGTTGAAATCACCCAGTAAACACAAGGACCCTATACAGTGTACATACACATGAATCATGGATGCCAAACACATATATAACATGTAAAGAATGATAAATCAATGCTAAACAGAAAATAGTGTGCAAATTAAAAATTAAGCAATGCTAAGCATTGCACACCCCTGCTTACTAGGTGTAAGCAATGTGTAGGCCAGCTAAATCAGTTTGCCCATTGGTATACCCCTTTAAGCAATGCCAATCTTAGGTAAGCAGGTTTGCCCATAGCTTAGCATTTTCAAAACCATCCAATCATGGCAAAGTGCGGGAAATCAGCCCTATGTAAACCCCACAGGTGGGAATACATCTAACTGGTTGCAGCTTCCTCCTATAGGCACTATTACTGATGTGGGTGAAGGAGTGCACTTCTGGGTGCAGCATTGGGACATCCAGGAGTCCAAAGTCATGGCAGGACTCCTTGTTAAAGACAATGACCAGAGACTGCTGCAGGGCCAGTACCAGGGTTCCCAATATAAAGTGGAAGCCAGAGACCGTCTCACCCGTGACCTCACCAGTGCCACTGGCATCCCTTGAATTCATGAGCAGGTCAGGCTGACCTGAAATGGAGAAAGAGGGAGCTCTTGGATCAGTGGATCCAAAAGGCTAGACAGACAGGTGATGTCCCAGCTGTTTGTAAGTATCAGTCTACTACCTGTTTAATAATTACCAGCTCATGTACATTATGGATAGGTATGGCTAAATATTCTTCTTATGTCTTTGACTGCAGCAGACAAGCGGGCTGTGAACCAGAAAGCCCATGCCTGTAGATTGCAGAGGTTGCATCGCAAGGCAGGTTAGTAATAATCTTGCATGTACTGTCATAAGAAATAAATCTAAAAGTAGTAGAAAGTTAATTGCCAGTATAAAACCTGTATTGTGTATGGCATGTACTGAATAAACCATTCAATATGGCAGGAAGAGTCTCATATAGGTTGTATGTAAATAAAAGGTTAACAGCCTGACAATAAAGGTCTAACTGCTGGACTGCTTGTGTTTACTCTGGTATCATATGGTAATGTAGTGTTGCAATCTCTTAATAGTACTATTGTATGAAGCACTGTTACCCACACTGTGGTACATAAATAAAATGTGTAGGAATGTCTGTATATGGATGTTACAATCACAAGAGTTCATATTGTACAACTGAGAGAGACTGAAACAGAAAACAGGGAAAAAATAGAGAACATAATCGGAATAGCACACTCAACTGAGATGTGAAGTATTGTATTTTTAGCACACACAGCCAGGGTTTGAATCCTAGGAGTGGTAGTAAGCTGTATGCAGAATCGTACCCCACAACTGTACAGATATTGTCAGAAAGTCCAGATAATTGGTGTAAGTCCCCTGTCTGTAACCCTGTCCCCCTGGCAAATCTGTGGGATGATCCCAGATGTTTAGGCAGCAAATAATGACATACAACTGAATGTCAGACATCATAACTGTCAGAAATATATTTATAAGAACAAACCTGTCACTCTAGCAACTCACCAACGTGTTATGAGAGTAATAAGCCAAGTATGTCCCAACTCCAACCCCATGTTATGGAGCTATGATCAGAATGTGTGCAGTAACAGAGTGAGATGTATGTGCATAAT
>NC_056725.1:1499374574-1499432074 GCF_019279795.1 Protopterus annectens | reverse complement strand
CCAAATGATGCTACTAATGGCTGTATCTGCACAGTCTGGGTCAGGAACTGTGGCAGACATAACCCTGACACCACAGCAATAGTGACGGCAGTGTATGAACACCAAGGGATGTGCACATGAGTTGACCTTGCAATCATACAGAGTTGGGGGACATGTGTAGGGCAGACTGACCAAATACTGGCAAATACAGATGGCCCATGCTAGTATACCCCTGCCAGGAATAGTGACTGCTGTAGTACACATAACAGTAGGTGCAACAAACCATCATGATAAGGACATGCACACATATGCACCCACAAAGTGTATGCATCTTAATCAGCATCAGAACAACTAACACATTTGTTTGACACTGCATTTGATTGTACAATACATATATCACATATAAGGCTCATGTAATGTTAACATATGCAGTAATGTGGTCCCTTGGCATATCAAGGAAGAGGACGTCATATCAATAAGGGTGTGTACACTCCCCATAGCCACACTAAGGTTTGATGGCTGTCAGTGTAATTGTATCGTATTGGTCATACATGCACCACTGATGATGACATCTGTAAATCAGATATCAGGCATTCATAAATGACATCTGTCCACATATAATCCCAGGTATGTGCCGGACAAACACATAAGGGCTGTGAGCAGCAGAGCAGACATAACTGACACAGTAATACACATTCAGCAATGGTGTGTACAACTGTGAGGTATGGTGCACAGTACATGGCAGGGTGCTGAACAGGTGCACATCCATACTGTGTATATGGTGGCAGTGCTTTCCAGGGGACGGGGCATCACCTACTAACACAGCCCATGAATCACACACTTGTATACTGTTGCTAGCATGGATTGACTATAGCTGCACTGCATGCTGTTGAGTACCATATGTTATGCATGTTGACAGATGGTTAATGGGAGGTCTGTGTGTAATATCTTCATGCAAACTCACCTGTAAGTGTGTGTGTGTGGGGGGGGGGTTATTTTGTCTGTAAGTGCAATCTGGTGGAGTGGAGGGGGGTTGATGTATGTATGATGTGTGTGTGTATGTGTGTGTGTCCATGTATGCACATGTGTGATTGTAGGGCTGTTCATACATCTCGACTTCCCTTTGAAATCGCGCAGTACATGGACATAGATTGATACATAAGACACCAGGAATACTTGTCTGATATGTAATCTCAGGACAGCTGATAGTATAATAAGGTCTGTAGCATTGCATTGGCAGGGAAGCTATACAACAGGTATACTGTTATAATTGCAATCAGCAGAAAGGTGAAGGAATACTCATGTATGCAGCACTACAGATACATTGGGGAATTACTAAACAACACAAGTGAGTGTATCCAAATATTATTGTTGTCCACATAATAAGTTAATAGAACAATAGATCTTGCATCTACTGAGCAATAGTTACGTATGACACTCCAGTGCATGACATTATTGAGTGACTGTAGTAGCCCCTAACATACAGGGGCCATGCACATGATGCCTGGACAAACCCAGGGTGAACAATGGATGAAGCAGTGAGTTCTTGTAAAACCGACTCCAATCAAGTCAAAGAAGTAATGGAGTAACAAGTCATGTTTTGTAATGACTTGTCTAGGCAATTAGAAGAATGATACGTTAATGATTGGTATTAATGAGTGTAGGTTTCCAAGTCTGATGCAGGCTGGGGAACTTAAAAGAATAAATGTGGGACAGTCTGTAAACTTGGGGACAGGTAGGTATTATGGTGGAATGTGTGTGTGTGTGTGTGTGTGTGTGTGTGTGTGTGTGTGTGTGTGTGTGTGTGTGTGTGTGCACTGTTAAGCAATGATGTACAGGTCTTAAAGTGCATTTCTTGTTTTCCCCTCACAGGTGGCAAGGTGGTTCAGGGTCCCTCCTGCAGGCAATCTGATGTTGGTGTCCATACAGACACTGAAAATGATGATAGGTGTGTTGAGGCACAGGCGAGGTTGTCAGAGGCCAAAACTGCTTCATTATTTGACATCCCCCTGTTATCCACCCCATCCCCACACACAGTCACAGTGCCTATAGCTACCCCATCACCAGAGGCCATAGCAGAGGGACAATTGGTGGTTGGTGGCAGTGCACAGAACTGTGTGGTATCTATGGCTACTGTTTCTGGACACAGCAGCCATAGCCAGATGCCCAGCAGGGTACCACATAGGCAGATATACAGGGGTGATCATGGGATGGCTTCTGGTCATCATGCCCCTGGCAGAAGTGCAACATCTGGTACCACCAGATGCATTTTTCAGGCTGTCATGGAGGCTCAGGCATGAATGGAACAGTACACCAGACAGGGTCTGAGGCTGCAGAGGGCTGCTCTTTCAGCTGTAAGTGACAACATCCATGATCTTGCAGGTGCCCTCCATTATTTTACAGAGGTCATGGATATATGATGGGGTGAGATGGTGGAACTCCTCGACTGTGTATTTTCCATGCTAGAGCATGTGGTGGGAGTGGTGTGATGGCCAGGTGGATGTAGGCCAGCAACACCAACATCTGGAGGTCAACATGGATGTACAAGGACACCAAGCTGCTTCCGTAGTGGCAGTACCAGCCCCAGCACTGCAGGGTGGGTGCTGTCCACACCACAGCAGGCCACATGCATGGGACCCTGGCCAGTCCCAGGAGGGACCTGGTTCCAGCAGACATATGTCATCATCAGGGGAGAGTACCATATCGAGGCTTGTACCTGGACATGCCCAAGAACCCCTGGCAGGCACAGTTCTCAAATCCGTGGCCAGAGGCAGTGAACTGCACACCCTGCCAGGTATGGTCTGCAGCTGTCCAACAAACACCTGTATAGGGCAGCCACATGGCAGAACTATGTGCATGCATACTCACACACGATACAAACACACATAGGGCAACCCCATACCTACACACACCACATCACCATGGCCATATTAGTAATTAAAACCCCTCACTCACACACACATGGTGTCAAATGTATGGCCTGGTCTAGGTCTCTGGCAAATCAACAACACACCCTGTACATATGATGATATCTGTGCCACATCCCTGTCATCCAAAACATCGATGCAAGGAAAGACTAATATGGTTCTGATGCACATGGTGACTATACTACAGTGTACCAATATACTGCTGTGAAACATGTTGTCAGCAGTAAAGTTTAATGCTTATATGTTAGGTAGTGTAGCTGTCCAGCCATGATGCATTATAGCTGTTATTAACACTGAGTGATTGTGGTCTCCATAATGTTATCAATTTGTGTTGTAGGTGTCCATGTGTCAGCAGGAGGATGGCCTGCTGTCATATCTCACAAGAGGTATGGTACTGTGGTGACACCTTGGCTGTTCCATATCATGGGTACATGTCACAGGTCTGTTTAACAGTTACTGCCTGTGCCACATGGCTGATAGGTCTGAGGATGGTGTATACAGGTGAGTGCATGGTGGCTGCTGTTAGCAGCCCTTCTATAGTGGACAGTGGTAGTTGTACTGGGTGGTACACACCACATATTTGTGTATAACACACATAGAGGCTTGGGTATTGATGCACTACACAGAGAATACTGTACGCATGGATGTATGTACCTGTGCAAGGAACCCATTGTAGCCTATGTAATTCCACTGAGCCAGACTATGCATAACAACACATTGTGGAATAAGCAGTCCACTAGTTTAATGTCATTGACGATGGTACCGGCAGGGTATATGTTCCCTTCCCCAATGTAGTGCAATCCTCAACATGGTAAATATATGTGTGCTGGTGTGGGTGCACACCCCTACCCTATGGAGGGTGAGAGGTGCTGTAGAACCACAGATAGTGTGATAGACAAATACATAACCTGTTAACATGAACTGTACAGTATTATGGCCAGCTAGACGGGGGATACACTCAACAGTAACTGCAATGATATTGGCTATATCCACAACAGCCACACCCAGCTATATATACCAACCCCAGTATCGCTGCACACCTATACAGTGGGGAAGAGGCCATTTACACATTTAACAGTAGTTGTGATGGAATGCATGTCCACAGGATGATACCTGCGACATGTTAGCATATGCCATGCAGTTCTTGGACAGATGACCCCCTGGGACATGTATAATCTGCAACCTGAAGTAGATCCCTCCACATACACATGCACTCTTACTTGGCAACACTGGGACTAGACCCCTATCTAGGTATGTAGTGCTACTGATGCGTGTGGCTTTAATTGCACACACCACACAGCTTTTAGGATGAGTTGTGTTCCAGGTTACATGTTACATGCAGAACGTCCCCGGGCATGTACAGTATGGTATTGGGGGGTGTAATGGTTGTATATGGACAATACATAGTGTGACATATCATCATATACACACTGACAAACACATAACAGTCAGAGACACATCTGAGAGACTTGGGCCTATCATTGCTAACTACCATGTCAGTGTGTCCATTGTGGTAGATTGCGCACAACACATGCATAACTGGGCTAGATAGTGTTATCAGTTACCTGTATGGTTGATGGTGACAGTGGTCACCATACAGTGGTACATGGGACATGTACTGGGGGTACCACAGTCTAATGACAGTATACCCACCACCCACAGCTCACTGTGGATACTGTATGCACTGGAACCCATGATGACACTGCAACATACCCACCATCACACATTGACCAGGACTGCAATACAACTCCTTGTCCATCCCAAGAGTGCTACTACAGGGATATGCATCTATTGCACATGCCACAGGCATAGTAGGGTGATGCACTGTCATGCCTCTCCTATGGGCAGCAACATCACTATAGAAAAATACAGGACCAGCAAACAAGGCACCTAATAGTAAATACTTTAATAAAAGTATATAGGTTCTTATAACAGACTGGTTTTGGCTGATTTAGTACAGAGCCTTCATCAGTGTAAAAGATACATGCAGAAAAGAACCATTTTATATATAATTGAATACAACATGTGATCAATTACAAATGTTCATTTAGACCTGGCTTAAAGAGACCGCCAAGCTTAATAATCAATTTTTTCTCCATGGAATTTAATAAATCATGCCAACCTAATTTATTGTTTCTGGGTCTGTTTATTTTATCTATAATGGTGAAACTAAAACAAGCATTACTGTGTATTAATGAATGTTTGTAAAGAGCATTATTTTCTCTTTTGTTTTTTATATCACTAAGATGTTCAGATATTCTGAATTTTAAGGGTCTAGAAGTTTGACCAACATAAAATGCAGGACAATTGCACTTGGCCAGATAAATTACCCAGTCCAAAGAACAATTAGCAAAAAATTTTATATCATATACTGCAGAAGTGTTCTGACTACTAAAGTTTTTAGTTTTGAGTAGCTTAGCACAATGTGTGCAATGTCCACATGGAAAACAGCCTATTAAAAGTTCACCTGATAATGTAGTTTGTGTGATATGAGTACTTCTGGCTTCAGAATGTTTGAAATGGTTGAAGAAACCAGATAAATTTCTGCCTTTACGAAAAGAGAATAAACATCTGTCGCCTATTATTTCACTAAGTTTTGGGTCGCATGTTAATAAGTTCCAATTTTGCTGGACAGTATTGATTATTACACTGGTGTTGCGTCCGCAGGTGGTTAGGAGTCTAGGTGGATTGGAAATAGACTGAGTATTATTTTTGAAACGAAGGAGATCATCCCTTTTCATATTGTCCACTATATGTTTAGTGTGTAGTAAATGACCCAAATTGTAACCTCGGTCATGAAATCTAAGAACTAGATCGTCCCTACATCTTGTATAGGTGTGTTTGTCAGAACAAATGCGCTTGATGTGCATGAACTGGGATTTAGGGATGTTTTTGCAAATATGGGGAGGGTGAAAGCTGGAGGCATGGAGGAGTGAATTATTCTCAGGGAATTTGCGATGAATTTCTGTAGTCAACGTATGGTCGGATGCGTAGCAAACCAAAACATCCAAAAAAATAATTTTATTTTTATCATAGTTGACAGAGAATTCGATTCCCCATTTATTTTCATTCAAATATGTGGTAAATTCCAAAAGATATGTAGAATCCGCCCTCCATACCAACCAGCAATCATCTAGATATCTATGCCAGATGTCCATTTCTTCAATATAGATATTATGTGAAGTATCATAAATGACATGTTCTTCAAAATATGCCATGAACAAATCTGCATATATAGGGGCAAAGGAGGCCCCCATTGCTGTCCCCTTGGTTTGCAAATAACAATTGCCTTTAAAAAGAACACATTTTTGGTCAATACATGTTCAGTCAAACACAACAAAATAGTGTTAAAGCCAGGTTTATATAATTCAGTATTTTATTGAGCCAATATTCTAAAGCCTCCAATCCAGCCCAGTGGGGAATGTTGGTATATAGTGATGTAACATCCATAGTACAAAGTAACCAATCTGGTTCTAATTGTGCATCGGAAATGATTTGGAGAAATTCCGTGGTGTCTCTAATCCTTGCTCTGACATATTTTAAAAGTGGCTGTAAGTATTTGGTTAAGAAGAGAGATAAAGGTTCAGTTAATGAATTCCTACCAGAAACAATAGGTCTACCAGGGGGATTCTGGAGGTTTTTATGTATTTTGGGTAGGAAATATATGTTTTGTGGGCAAGGGTTAGATATAGTGAGTTGGGACTGGATGTTTTTGTAATAATACCTTCTTCAATAGCTAATGTAAGAAAAGAATCAATCTGTTCTTTGAAAACAGGTGTTGGATCAATAGTTAATTGGGAGTAGTATCGAACATTAGACAGTTGTCTGAAGGCTTCGTTGTCATATTGAGACAAATCCTGAACCACTACTGAACCCCCTTTGTCAGCAGCAATGATAACCAACTCATGATTATTCGCAAGTTTAGTAATATTATCCATGCATGTTTTGGATATATTGTTGGGTAAGGGGGTTAATGACCTGTATTGGAAATGAAGATCTTTGATGATTGCATGTTGAAACATGGAAACATGTTGATTCATGGGAGGCCTGAAAGTGGATTTGTGATATTTAAATTCATCAGAGATCTTTGATGACTGTTGTTCCTGAAAAAATAATTTAAGGTTAAGAATCCTGCAAAATGCAATGATGTCATTAACAAAACTTTCTTCTGAAACAAAGAAACCAGGAATAAATGATAGCCCTTTATTAAGAATTTCAATTTCGGAGGATGTGAGGACATGAGATGAAATGTTTGTTATATTCACATTGGTTCTTTGGTCACAAACATCTGAAGTAGACTTTCCATATTGTCTGCAGCTTTTATATTTTCTGACCCCCCTCCTCCTATGTGTAAACCCGAGGTGGTGAGGGAATTCTTTCTTTTCAATGCTGGTGAGCCTGTGGCACCTGCAGAATCAGTTTCTAAGCCTGAAGAAGAGTCATCAGCTGATGTGTCGGTATTGTGAGGTGCACCCTTTTTTAAGATGGATTCAGTCCGTTTTGTTTTGGAAGTAGTCCGATTTTGTGAACTAAATCGAACATGTTTAGTTTGGTTTTCAAAATTAAAGGGATCCCCCCTAGTATAATCATCTAAGTCTCTTTGAAACTTTTTCCTTTCTTTTAACTGAGTTTCTAATATTAGCAATTATTTGCTTAAATTTTTGATGCTATTGGTATATGAAATCTCTCCCTCAAATCATTTGGCTTTATCACTAAGTGAAGTCATGAATGCTATTTCTTGTTCAATAATTCTATTGTGATGGTTGGCCAAAATTTCAACAAATTTCAGAGATGTTTCCTGTGTTACCTCCCCCCATTGTTTAAGTAACAGATCATCAGGGTTATTAACCAGTGGTTGTGTGTGTATTCTTAAACCCCATGGAGTAATTATTTTTGTCAAATAGGCACGGAAAAGCTTGAAATGCCAACCATTATTACGCAAGGATCTGATATGTTTATTTAAATTCGAGAAAATATTCTCGCAACTGTCATTGTTGAGTGCAGCACCAGAATCCTCCAAGCATTCACCATGTGGTCCTAATCCAAATACTAATAGATCCTCTCTGTCCGCAGATAAACCTGTGAGTAAGTGATCCAAATCTATAATGATGGTGGAGGTGATGTTGTTATAAAAAAGACAACAGTATGTATAAAAAGTGACAAAATGCAAAAACAAAGTTGTCACATATATTTGAAATCCAACTTGTAGACCCTGGCCGGTTCAAAAATGGAACAATAAGCAATATGCCTGTAATGAAATATAGGAGATTGTCCACCAAATCCTATGTGGACTGATCCAGGTGGATTTGCCGGTCCTTATTTGAACCAATAAGCCAAGGGTCAATATTAAAACTGCAGCATCACTATCCCTAATACTGTGTGGCAATGCGTATTGTAATAGGAGTATGTGGCCTTGGAATTCTGTACCCTACATATATACACACATGCACACATACACACACTTGCCAGAACTCAGTGGGTATCCCATGCCTATCAGCCCATTTGTACAACAGTGTTGTGCTATTACTGCAAGGCCCAGGTAGCCCTTAGGGAGAGGAGCATAACAAGGTACATGTAATGTCCAGAACAGCAGCAGCCACATCTAACTATGGCAATGGGTGGTACGGTGGGAGTGAAGGGCCTAAGGGTATTCCCAACTACAGATCTACAAAAACACAGACACTGATATTCTCAGTAATTCACACGTACACATTTGTCAGTTCTAGGGTGCATTGGTGCAGGTGTTCATAGGTGTATACCAGGCTATTGTCCATGGAGAGCTGGGAAGTGTAGGAGATGTGTGTACAGTGGTATCATGGCACCTCCCATGTGCCAGCAGAGCATCTATCAACAGACACCAATGTGGTGATGCTCAGGGTGAGAGTGACATGCATCAGCCAATCTTCTGGGTGCCTCCTGCAGAGGTCCGGTGAGGTACTCTATTTGACATGTATGCAACATGTATTACATAACATGGTTAGTGTCTGTCTTTGAGACCTGTACCCCTAGCATGTTCCGTTGACTGTGTTAGTGTAGTTGAGGTATCCATGGCATGTGGTGCATACAGGGTGTTGAGTCCTATCTGTGGCATTTATAACACAGCTGGGCAGACATGTTAGTGTCAGTCAAGCATAGATTACCTGTACATATCCAAGATGGATGCCTGACATCTGCACATCTGTACAGGGACTGACAGACATCAGCTCACCAACTAGCTATGCATTAGGATGAATGTGTTGACAGACAGATGTCTAACACTGATAGGTATGCCATTACTACATGATGGCAGCTCTCACTGACATGTGCTATGCACACAGTAGTCTACAGTTATTTTCCACATGTCAGATCATTATCCAGTAGGAAGTATATAACAAAACACAGTTCACACAGTAGGAACACGACAGTGAGGACTCAGAGTCCATCTTTGAATGCAGGGGTGTTTGTTTCCAGTACTACAGTTAGCAATCTACTCTTACTTGGGAAAGCACTGTTAACAGCAGTAATGTAATGATACACTATATGCCAGTGTGACTGCATATAACCTGGGATACTACCCTTGTATGTAACACAATCACATGGATAAGAGTGTTGTACAAGCCATATATACTCATGTCCCAGACAGGAGACTCACACCCCTTGCTACTGTAATGACAGCACATAGACACATGTTATGTACATGGTATTACATACACTTATTACAGATGTCATTACCCTGCTATGTTAGCAGACTGGAATGTGAGCACTGGTTACCAGGGCTGAGCAATGCTTAGCAGGTTTCAGAATAGCTGCAATATAACAGCTAAGCACATTTGCGCTCTGGTAAGCAAAGCCTACATGGTGTAAGCGCCATACGTTTAACAGTATGTAGCAGCACTTAGCTTCATGCAAACCCATGCAAACACACTTAAAGCTGCTCAAAACTGCCTTAACCACTCTGTATCCAGCAGCCCTTGTTCTGCCCAGCAACAAAATAAACAGGCATTGAACCCTACCAGGACCCTGTACACTATAGTCACAACAGTTAATCCCTACACCATGACAGCTGTGAAGACAGTTGTTGTTTTTCCAATATATCTTCCAGTACACATATTGAATAATATTGAACAATTGCTGTGACTTCTACAATTGTGTAGTACTTGTTAGTGATATTACTGTTGCATCACATATGTTGTTATATCTAAATATACACATAGATACATACGGTGTGATACATCTGGGAAGGTATGCACAACAGTTATGTTTACACATGACAAGGATATGGATATATACATATACACATATATATTCATATATATGTATTTATATATATCTGTATAGTGCATCATATATTCATATATATGGCCATATATAGATCTCTCTGTATATATATATATATATATATCTATATATATATATATATATATATATATATATATATATATGTATATATATATATATATATATATATATATATATATATATATATATATATATATATATATATATATATATATATATATATATATATATATATATATATATATATATATATATATATATTTATGTCGATACATATGTAGATATCTACTACTATATGTGCATATATATCTATATATCTGTATATGTGTAGACATATATAGATGTGTACATGTATATATATATATATGTGTGTGTGTGTGTGTGTGTGTGTGTGTGTGTGTGTGTGTGTATGTATGATATGTATATGTGTATATATATATATATATATATATATATATATATATATATATATGTGTGTGTGTGTGTGTGTGTGTGTGTGTGTGTGTGTGTGTGTGTGTTTACCATATGCCCAGAACATGGAGTGGCATTAAACCTCAGCACCAATAGTCTCAACCTCTTAGTGCAAGGGGATGTCATGTTTGTATTGCAAGTATATATGTAGACTGTTGCTACTGTAACATGGGGTTCACTTAACAGAAATATTGCATGTGGGAGGTCACATCTGCTATTGACAAGTATGTCATCAGTTACTGACAGACATCCTAAGGTCATCATAGTACAGTACCACTGTTATCACAGTAATGATCCTGTGGACTACAGCAGAGATATGACCAATAAATGTGGACAGTCTGGCACACTCTGGTTAGTCCAGAGGTATACGCAGATCCCCTTAGTGTGAGACATGTGGACTAAGCCTGACAATGTGAATGTTAACAGCCACGTAAATGGGTATATCACGTAAATACTGGACTACATATGCCCACACAGTTTATGCATTCACACACTCCTGTCTTTCCTGACACATAATAACTGGTGGTGCAGAGGTCACATGGCCACATACTACCCACTAGATAGTGACATACATCTGTACAGCATCCCACTGCTTTGTCAGAAATACATGACAGTTATGGTGGCCCGGCAGCAGTACATCTGCAAATATCTGGACATAACATCACACTGGGTAATTACATTAAGCCGCTAGGCATGTAACAAAGCACTCTGCAAACTACAGGCAGACTGCCACAACACTGGCCTACATTTTTTATGGGGGAAGACACATGTACCTGGAAATATAGCAGGCTCTACAGGCATGTCACATCACAGAGTAACAGACACCTGTGTATAAGTGCATACCCACAACCAATGTGAACACAGCCACAGCCACATAGCAGTCTGATATCTCACTGGCTTATTGGGTATGATGTCAATAAATAATGGTGTACAGAACATATGCACCTCTTACTGCATGACATATGTACAAAGGTTGACAGAGTTGTGGCTGAAGGCGCAAACACAGGGCCAATATTGACATGTTGCTGTGATAACCTCATACATTTACTGTTGTAACGGTTTGTTGTGACATATGTTCTATGAGGGATATGAAGTCAGTAACTCTCATGGCTGTCACCATGTACTGACTGCAATCCTCAGACTATGCTTCTGCAGTTCTAAGTGAGTAACACAAGACACATAAGAGTCCAAACACTGGTCAGTCTGCAGATAACCCTACAGGTGGGAATTTTCTCAAACACATAACACTGTCATGACAGGTATTAAATCATGTAGACCAGCCATATCCACACAAACCCTATTAAACCAACATTACTCCAAATGCAGAAGAGCAACACTTACATTCTGTAGTCATGTCTGGGACATCTCCTTCCTGTTTGTTGACCTGTCCCCACAGTGTATGTTGTTAGAGGTATATCTCACTACCATCTGTGATGCTGTTTGCCAAATACCTACATGAAGTCCTGCTCACAGTGAATGAAAAGGGCCAACACCCACATGATGTTCCTAGTTATAGGAGTGTGTTTCCATGCAATTGGCTATGGGAATGTTACCACAGCTGTTCCACATGCAATCAGCTAGTGGGGGACTGGAATTCGTGCAGAGGCCATCAGCTGATCATGAGCATGACTTACAAAATACAAGCTGCTGCCTAAGCAAAGCAGTTGTACTTCTCCACATTCACCACAGAGGGAGTGAGAGAGACAGACAGAGACAAAGTAAGACAGGGAGGGGGTGGAGAGGAAAATCTAAACATGTTTGTGTCAAACACTTACCAGTCCAGGGTTTCAAACCCCTGCTTAACTATGCACTGCTATTACATGCCTCTGCAGTTTTTGCATGTGCCACAGAGCTTACATGTTTGGGAGTTGTCCAAAGGTATATTTGATGGTGAGTGACATCAGCAACAGTGGTACAGGAGGGATAAGGTAGGTGTAGAACACGTGCCTGTTCACAAGAACAGGTGTCAAGGTCAACAGAGCCACACTCTTTCAGGGACTCACACACATTATCACAGTTGGCAAGGTCAGGATTAGACTTCCTAGCTAGCTAGTTTGCCACAATACAGTAAAACGCAGGTATCACCTGCACCACAGGGGTTATCAGGATGATATATGGGTAAAGCCTTCAACACAATACCCCACTCAGGCATCATAAATAAGCTTACCAGCTTAAATATCAACCCCTATATCACAAGATGGGTTGCAAACTGGCTCAGAGATAGAACCCACATGGTCAGAATCGCAGGTGCCATGTCCGAATCCAAACCAGTTACAAGTGGCGTCCCACAGGGCTCAGTTCTGGGACCTCTCTTGTTCGGTATATACTTCTCTGAGGTTCAGGCTAACATGGGGGGATTATGGCTGACAATGTTCGCAGATGACTGCAAACTGGGGGCCATAATCGAATCTCCAGCTGACACAAGTATCCGCCAAAAGGGTCTCACAGAGACGGATGCTTGGTGCCAAAGCCACGGCCTCAAGCTAAATGCTAAAAAGTGCATAGTCATCCCCTTTGGGAAAAACAAGGTGCCCACAAATTACTACATAGGTGGTAATCCATTAAGTACGGAAGAAGTAATTAGATATTTGGGGACCAATGTAGATAGTAATCTCTCCTTTGATAATCACGTTGCCAGAGTGGTTAGAAAGACCTTCTATATAGTCCACCTTATCACAAAAGGGTTTGCATCTAGATCAAGAGAGGTCATTGTGCCCCTCTACTCGTCACTCATCAGGCCCATAATTGAATACAATGCCCCTTTTGGGATGTACCTTACCCGACACCTGCAGCAACTGGAAAGACCCCAAAAGTACCTCACCAAGAGGCTCATGGGCTACAAACAGATGTCCTATGCAGCTCGACTAAAGAAACTCCAGCTCTACTCAGTTGCTTACCACGATCTATGCCTGACGTACAAAGCCATGTCAAACCCAGAATTAATGGACATGCTCCACCTCAAAAAATCCAAGTCCCTTAGAGCTACATGCTCCAGGAACCTAAACCTCAGCACAAAAATAAATAGGACATGTTGGAGGGACAGATTCACTTCCCAGAGGCTCCCCTCACTCTGGAATAGAATCCCAATTCATGTTAGACATAGCCCCTCGCTGACCCTCTTCAAGTGAAATCTGGACGCGTGGATGGGAAATCGCAAATTCACCCCTGGGATGTCTTCTGTGTCCCTGCTAGACAGAGGCACAGTAAATTAATCTTAAAAGGGTACCTTCTGTGACATACTTTACAGAGGCACAGTAGGCTAATCTAGTAGGGAGGCAGAAGCCAAATAAACTCTGGCTTGGCTTATAAATGCCCTAGGGCAGATAGCCTAGTATCTACCTATGAACCTATAAAGGGTATGTCAAGGTGTCTGACATCAGAAGGCATGCTTCAGTAGGGCAATGGGAAGTGTAGTAGGTATGACTGGCGTCCAAATCATTATACTCCACACACACACACACACACACACACACACACACACACACACACACACACACACACACACACACACAGACACAGGTTTGCCAGTACTGACATGCATGTGTGCATTGCTTCACAGGTATGTTGTGGTTGACTGTGCCAGAAGGCTGTACAAGGCTAGGTAAAGGGTATACCTTGCCATCAGGCCACATGACAGTGGTCTGCAGTGTGGCTGGTGTAGTGTCTGGATTGCCCCACATAGGTGGGTATTATATTCACCATCCAGTCATCTGGGTTACTACTGTGGGTGGCCAGTGCTGTGCAATGCTTGTCATGTATTTGTTCTATATTCCATAACATGGACGATGTCTAGGATGTGCACACATCCCACATGCATGTTCTGCGACATGTGGAAGTGTACCTCGGATGTCTGGGGCATGTTGTGTAGACAGATTTTTATCATCAGATGTGCCATTCCTGACCTCATGTGGTGAGAGCTGGCAGTGGACACCAGGTTGATCCTGCACATACATTGACAGCATGATATAGGTATTCACTTGTGTCAGTGGCATCTGCCCATACAGGGCATGCGTATAAGGCATGGTATGTCTTTTGTGGGTTACATTTGCTAGCTCTACAGTTGTTGCAGATATACAGTGGGGAACATAGCAATGGAGCACTGTATGCAATGATTTGCCTATTGTAAAGATGGGACAGGGTGCCATATCCTCTGTAGTACACTGCAATCACACTGTGGTTACTATCTGTGTGCAATATGCAAGGAACTACCATCATAGTGGTTGTTGTCTAGCCATGTGTGTTTGTGTATGAGAAATGGGTGGAGAGTGTTCCCTGGGTAATATAAGGGTTGCCTATATTGTTCCTCAAGCCATGATGTCACATGTAGGGATATGTATTGTCTACCCCACCCTCTCCACTGTTTGATATCTGTTATCCTTGTAAGGTCAATATTGTGACATATAATAAGCCCACCATATAAGAAAGTTGCAAAACCCACTCCACAGTGAGTCCTGTTATTACACACTCACAGCTACCTCTATACAGGATACATATGACACACACAAACACAAAGTTTCACAGTTGCCATGTCTGGAATTAAAACACCTACTTAACTAGTACATCACACTACAGCATTATGCAGTTAGAGCACACACCACGGAGCTTACTGAGCTACTATTTTCCCAAAGGTGTATTTCAAAGTGAATGACATTAGTAGAATTGCCAAAGTAGGGCAATGGAAGTTGTAGTGACTGTGAATGGCCTCAAAAGCATTGATCCCTACACAGACAAACACACAAAGATTTATAGTCGCTATGTATGGGATTAGAACTCCTATGTAATTAGTACATCACACTACAGCATTATGCAGCTATAGCTCACGCCACGGAGCATACTGGGCTATTTCTTCCCCAGAGGTGTATTTCAAAGTGAATGACATCAGTAGGCTTGCCAAAGTAGGGCAATGGAAGTTGTAGTGACTGAGAATGGCCTCAAAAGCATTGATCCTTACAGAGACAAACAAAGACAAACACACAAAGATTTACAGTTGCCATGTCTGGGATTAGAACTCCTACCTAACTAGTACATTACACTACAGCATTACACAGTTTTAGTACGTGCTGCGGAGTTTACTGGTTTATTCTTTCCCCAAAGGTGTATTAAAAAAGCGAATGACATCAGCAGGCTTGCCAATATAGGGCAATGGAAGTTGTAGTGACTGTGAATGGCCTCAAAAGCATTGATCGTTACACAGACAAACACTCACACAAAGATTTACAGTTGCCATGTCTGGAATTAGAACTTCTACCTAACAAGTATATCACACTACAGCATTATGCAATTATAGCACATGCCATGCAGCTTACAGGGCTACTCCTTCCCCAAAGGCATATTTCAAAGTCAATGACATCAGCAGGCTTACCAAAGTAGGGCAATGGAAGTTGTAGTGACTGTGATTAGCCTCAAAAGAATTGACCCCTACACAAACAAACACACACAGATTTGCAGTTGCCATGTCTGGGATTTGAACTCTTGCCTAACTAGTACATCACACTATAGCATTACGCAGTTACAGCACACGCCATGGAGCTTATTGATCTACTCTTTCCCCAAAGGTGTATTTCAAAGTGAATGACATCAGCAGGCTTGAAAAAGTAGAACAATGGAAGTTGTAGTGACTGTTAATGGCCTCAAAGGCATTGACCCCTACACAGCCAAACAAACACAGACAGACTTACAGTTGCCATGTCTGGGATTAGAACTCCTACCAAACTAGTACATCACACTATAGCATTATGCAGTTATAGCACGTGCCATGGATCTTATTGGGCTTATTTTTCCTCCAAATGTGTATTTCAAGGCGAATGACATCCGCAGGCTTGCCAAAGTAGGGCAATGGAAGGTATAGAGACTGTGAATGGCCTCAAAAGCATTGATCCCTACACAGGCAAACAAACACACAAAAAATTACAGTTGCCATGACTGGGATTAGAACTCCTATCTAACTAGTACATCACACTATAGGATTACACAGTTATAGCATGCACCACAGAGATTACTGGGTTAAACTTCCCCAAAGGTGTATTTTAAAGTGAGTGACATTAGCAGGCTTGCCAAAGTAGGGCAATGGAAATTGTAGTGACTCTGAATGGCCTCAAAAGCATTGATCCCTACACAGACACACACACAAGGATTTACAGTTGCCATGTCTGGGATTAGAGCTCCTACCTAACTAGTACATCACACTACAGTACAATGCAGTTATAGCACACACCATGGAGATTAGTGGCTTATTCTTTCCCCAAAGGTATATTTCAGAGTGAATGACTTCAGCAGCCTTGCCAAGGTTGGGCAATGGAAAGTGTAGGTCATAGGTTCATACGCTGGTACTAGGCTATCAGCCCTACGGCCTATATATGCCTAGCCATGACAAGTCCCTGGCTATGTTTTCCCACAATATTTACTTCCCTGCACCCCTGCCTAGCAGGGCAACTGACATGATCCCCGAGGACAATGTCCTATCTCCCATCCAATTGTCCAGGTTCCTTTTGAAGAGGGCCAAAGAGGCACTCTGCTTGACATGTATGGGCAGTCTATTCCAGAGTCTGGGGAGTCTCTGGGTCAGGAACACATCACTCCAGCATGTATAGTTCATTGTGATGACAAGGTTTGGATCCCTGGAGTATGTGGTTGTGAGGGTTTTCAAATTCTTTAAGTGTAGAATTTCCAACAACTCTGAGTTTGACATGGCATTGTATGTTAAGCAGAGATCACCTCTAAGTCCCCAATATGTGATAGATTATAGCTGGATGATTTTCAGATGGTCAGCAAAGGGCATCTGGTTTAGGCCTGTGATTCTTTTAGTGAGGTATGTCTGCAGCTTTTCTAGTTTTTGCAGATGTCATGTGAGGTACATACGTAATGGGCCATTGTAGTCTGCACTGGGTCTAATGAGAGATGACTACAGTGGGATAATGGCCTCCTTTTTCCTGGATGTAAAGCCCTTAGTGATGAGGTGTGCTACATAGGTGTATTGCTTGACTGTTGTGGTGATGTGGTTATCAAAGCTGAGACCACTGTCCACCTGTGTCCCTAAGTCTCTTATCACACTTTAGGTGTTTAGTGTACTGCCACCTATGTGGTACTTCACAGGTACATGTCCCTTCCCAAAGGGGATAACTATACATTTCTTGGCATTGATCTTGAGGTCATGGCTCAGGCACCAAATATCTCTTACTGTAAGGCCCTCCTGTAGAATATCCACATCATGTGGGGATTCAATATTGGCTCCCAGTGTGCAGTCATCTGCGACCTTCGTTTGCCAGAGTCCCTTAGTGTTGGACTGTACTTCAGAGCAGTAGATGCCAAACAAGGGTGGTCCCAGGACTGAACCCTGCTGTATTCCAACTGTCACTTGTCTGGGGTTGCAGTTGGTGTTACCTACATTTACAGTGTGGGTTCTGTCAGAACAGCAGTTGACAGCCCATTGGGTGACATAGGGATTAATGGCTAGCTTGATACATTTGTCTATGAGTCCAGACTGGGGGATGGTGTTGAAGGCCTTAGCAAGGTCTGGATAGGTTGTGTGAACCACCTTACCCTCGTCCAGAGCTCTGGAGACTGATTCAAACTTGTCAGTCAGGCTGAGGTGACATGATCGGCCCTTCACAAACCCAACCTGGTTAGGGTCCATTGTTTGCAGATTGCCAATGTCTTTGTTTTAATTTCCATGATAATACATTCCATGGCCTTGAAGATCAGGCACGTCATACTGCTGTGGCTGTAGTTCCCAGGATCCAAGGTGGATCCCCCCTTCTGGACTGGGATAACTGTAGCTGTGCGCCATACAGTGAGCACAAAGCCTGAGGTGTGGCTATGATTAGACATGGCACATAGGTGAGGTGCCAGTTCATTTTGTAGTTCATGTAGTACACAGCCCGGAATGTTGACTGGTGCCATGGCTGCTATTGTCTTAGCTCTGGAGAGTGTGGCTTTTTACCTGCGTGGCTATTATTACAGGAAACTGACAATCTTTCTGTATTGAGATGGACCCTTTTGTGGGTGGGGTGATGTTGCAGTCGGCACTGAATCGATCTGCCAGGATATTGGCAATATCCATGGGAGCAGTATATTTAATACCATCCTGTTGTAGCTCAGAGCAGATCTGAGCATTGCCATTTAGATTCCTGACATAGCTATGGAATGGCTTGCAGTTGTCTTTGGCATATTTGGCTATATTATGTTCATAACTAGCTTTGGTGGATGTTATGAGGGATCTCAGCTTCTTACTGTGGCTGGTAAGGGAATATTTTGCATCTTGGAAATTCCCTCATTTCTGCAACAGTTTTTTCCTTTTGTTGTACAGTATGTTTATGGCAGAAGGCCACCACATTGACTTCCTTTTCTTGGTGGGGAGCATCTTGGTTCTATATTGGATGGCATGATTCATGCATGAGTGGATGTGTTCATACAATGCCTTTATGTAGGATTCAGCAGTCATCCTTTGAGTTCCCATTTGCATGGGTATCATGATGTTGGTCACATCTGACATGTGTAGCATGACGTTGGCTTTGGATATGTGTGTGACAGAGGTTTCCTTACTGGGGTGTGGGGAAAGGATGTGGATGTTAAGGGTGATTAGCTTATGGGCAGACCTGACCACCAATGGGGTGACCATAGGTGTGGAGCATTGATTTCACATGTTTGATAATGACCAGGTCTAGGATATTTGAGCCCCTGGTGGGACTATGAGTTACTTGATCCAGGGCATTGGAAATTATGACTTCCAAGAACTGTTGGGCACACATGTTGGTACACAAGTATTTTTCCCAGTTAATGGCATGGTATTGTAAGTCACCTAGTATTAGGGTGTTTGGTTGTATCAATATTTCCCAGTATGTTTCAGAAGGTTTAGTGGGAATCTTGGGGCATGGCGGGGGATCTGTAGCAAGCTATACAATTTGTATTGCAGTCTGACATAGTGTTAGTTGCACCAGGGGTATTTCAGACGCATTTTGTTGGGCAAGTAGCCTGGTGGTGTGAATATCCTTGGTGAATATGGACACTCCTCCACCTTTATTGTTTTGGTCCTGGGTTGGTGGCTGGCAGGTGTGGTGAGAGCTGTTCCTGGTATTACAGAGGTGCTCTCTGGAGCCTTGGATCAGGTCTGTGTTACTGCACATATATCGATGTTCTCCATTTTTAGGAGTGCCTAGTGGCTGTGAATGGCCACAAAAACATTGATCCCTAAACACACACACACACACACACACACACACACACACACACACACACACACACACACACACACACACACACAGTTTCACAGCTGCTATGTTTGGGATTAGAAATCCTACTTAACTAGTACACCACACTACAGCATTACACAGTTATAGGATGCACCAGTGAGGTGATTGTGTTATTCCTTCCCTGAAGGTGTATTTCAAAGTGAATGACATCAGCAGCCCTGCCAAAATAGGGCATTTGAAATTATAGTGAGTGTGAATGGCCTCAAAACCATTGATCCCTACAAAGACAAACAAAGCTATACAGTTGCCATGTCTGGGAATAGAACTCCTACATGACTAGTACATCACACGACAGCATTACACCGTTATATGATGTACCACAGAGATTACTGGGGTACTCTTTCCACAAAGGTGTATTTCAAAGTGACTGACATCAGCAGCCCTGCCAAAGGCCTAACTAGTGCATCACACTATAGCATTATGCAGTTATAGCACATGCCACATAGCTTATAGGACAATTCTTTCCCCAAACTTGTATTTCCAGGTGAAGACATCAGCAGGCTTTCCATAGTAGAGCAATGGGGAGTGCAGTGTTTGTGCATGGGCCATAACCCATTCATCTGGAAGCAGACACACAACACTCAGACACACATGGGTTTATATTTCGCAGGTACATGTATACAACTGCTAGATGACTACTGATTTGTACAGTCATGTTACACAGTTATCACAAGCACCACAGACACTATAGTGCTGAGGGATACCAGAGGCAAATGTCTACAATGATTAAAGTGTGCACATCATGTGGTTTTAGCCAATTGGATGTGTGCTGGGTGGGAGAGGCCTCATGATGGCAGGCGCTTTGTCACTGTCAGTCACTCTCTTCCACACATCTATGTATGTCTAATTTTAGCCTATTATAATGTGTTGTCCTTGGATATATGTGTGTATTCCTATCCAATGTGTGTGCAAATCAAGACTGGTGTGTAATGACGAGTGTGTGCCCAAACATCTGTGACTGACAGATATGTATAGTCCACTGTTGTGGACAGATAATGGCTTCATTTAAGTGTGGGATCATGCCCAATATGACCTTTCAGCATTTTGTTGTCAGACATGGACTTTGATGACCTTTCAGCATTTTGTTGTCAGACATGGACTTCGATTCTCTAAGTGTGGGAGCATGCCCAGTACAACCTTCTGTATTGAATGTGTGAATCCATTCCAGATAGGTTGTACTCAAGTGCAGGCTTTTGTTTTCTACACCTACAGCTAGCAACCTGTCTCTGCAGGATAGCTGTAGATCAGTTGACAATATAGGGTCAAATGGGCAAAGGATAGCGGGTTACAGTATGCAATTGTGTCTGTGCTGCTTCTGCTACATGGTCTTGGTGTTAGCAGAGATATTCAGACATATGTACTGTTTTACACTGTGATGTTTTATGTCATCAAGTACTGTCAGTATACATATTTGCTTGCAGTAATGTCCTGGGGAACACAGGGTGAATGCAGCTGTGTCCAGTATTGTGGTCTGCAGCTTAGATATTCTTGCACAATCATGCCATTGTGGAGAGGAAGCTGTAGACACTTGGTGATGGGTCTGTGTAAATGGTTCAGCACCTTGGTACAGTGGTGGCTGAGGATCCCATGCTTGTATATCCATCAATGTGACAGTATGGCCATATCCTGCTGTGGCTATACCTCACAGCTGTACAGATTCACACAGGTTACCCAGAGACAGGAGTCATATTTCTGGACATTACCCCTTCACATTGTGGTTTACAAGCAGGTTTGTAGACACCAGTTTCTGTGTTTGCAGGCAGGGATGGGATGGTCACACGGCTGAGTTTCAGACTTTACACACTCTATTATTCTATCCTCTTCCAAACATTATGCAAACATTATCTGATAAGTTCCCTATAGCTATCACCTCATCCCAGCAGTAACATGGTCTACAGTTCATGCAGTAGGACATGGTGGGCATGTTACTGGGATTTGTCCACATGGCCTTGCATTTGGGTTCTGTGGACTGTGTTATGTTGTTATTTGGGAGTCCATGACATAACATACATTGGCAGTATGGGTGGGACACAGGCCTTTGGCAGAGGACTGTAGGCCATTTGGTAGTGATGCAGGCCAGCTGTAGCAGGCAGTTGCATTGTGTCACTCCTACAGTCCCAGAATGCAAGACACTATATTCCTTGGGGTGACAGGGTAGATGTGCAAGGTGTTAATGCCAATAATTTCTGTCATTATTGATCCAGTGGTGTGGATGCTGGCAGGCGGCTGCTTACAGCTAGGGACACACCTGCATGGGACACCTCTTCTGCATGCTGCAGTCTTTGGCTATTGCCATACAGAGGTGGGGGTCATATTGTACTCATTCCCAACAGCAGGGATAAGGCCAGACAGGTACCTGTGGGTGATGATGGGGTGAGCTGGGTGCATGTGTGCTATGGACACTACTTGCATCTGACTCACAGATATGCATGGGGCATTCCACTTATGCTGGCTTGTGCAGGGACATCAGCAGTTTCTCAATAATTCATACCTGTGACCTTTGTGATCTGCCAGTGTTTGGCCAGACAACATCAGTATTCCATACTACAAACCCAACTAATGTGCTGCTAACCTGTATGTACAATTCCAAAGGTGTGTACATTTGACAGTAACATATTGTACACTGTCTGTCTGGGGTACTTCCACCTGTGTACTTATTGTATGTCTGGGCCCATATTCATGCCATGTCCATCTTTCAGATGGTGACAGATATTACTTCCAAACATTTACTATGGCTTACTGCTGGAATGTGTTTGCTGGGATGCATTGTGTTTGGCACTGCAGTTATGAGAACTTGGCCCTGTCATCGGCAGTACTGGCCAATGGCCACCAGTACAAACCTCACCATGCCTACATACTGACCACTCTCACACTATATACAACACACACCAACCTAATGCACGCAGCCCTGCATATTGTACACATGGTACAATCTATCCTGCTACTTTGGCCAGCTCAGGTAATCTCTGCTCCACTGTTATTATAACTACACATACATGTTACTACATTTCTACATAGGATTGGGGGGGCATACCTGACACTTTTACACATTTGCAATGACTGTACTAGTATGTCAGGTACTCCATTTCATTCTGTATTCTGACCTAACATGCTGACTAGAGGCATATCAGTGTACTATGGGTCTTAGGTTTGATTGACCTACCTTTCAGTTTCAAACTTCATACCCTTCAGAACTAACATCCCACTGCCTGACCTGTTGTAGTCTGTCTGTGTAGGTCTGGAGGGGGGATGTTCTCCATAGTCATCAATCAAAGGCCTTAGCACAGCCTTTGTTTGTGTTTGTCTATGCCTGTCCTGCTGGCTGAGACTGTTGTGGGTATGTGAGCCTCCATGACTGGCATGTGGTGTGTCCTATGGACACACATTTGGCCCACCACATTTCCTGCAGTGAATTTTGTCACCTTGTTCAGTACTGGCTACTATGGTAACACCAGTATTTGTTACAGATTTCATGCTGCCACTATAGGTGTCTACTATCTGCTAGCATCCCATTCAGCCACCCAATTCCCTTGCATGCTCACATCCATGCCATAGATACAAGTAACAAAACATACTACTCCATTCGTCAATTGATAGGAATAGTGACTTACCTTGTGGCTGTGTCGGTAATGATGATGGTGCTGGAGGGCTGACTATGTCGGATGCACATAGTACATTCCCTATACATGGTTGAGCACAGGTAGTGCCATGTTTGGCATCCCTTTTACTGTATGTGCCATTCAGAGAGAGGTGTCATTCCCTGGGTTCCTACCATGTCAGTGTATGAGCTATGCATTACCTCTTTGCCACAGCCTAGGCATACTGGGCATCCCTCCTTCTGCCAACTGGGGCAGGTTCAGGTAGTTCTTCCTCCAAGTCACTCTGTGCCTATGCAGGCCTTGGTAATGGTGTGGGGGGGAGGGGCTGTGTGGCCCTGCCCCGTGCTGATCCTGCTGCAGCTGTTTCCGCAGGATCATATTGTGTAGCATGGCACATACAATGACAATTTGGGTACATGTAGCTGGTGAGTACTGCAAGAATCCACCAGATATGTCTAGGCACTGGAACTGTGACTTGAGCATCCCAAACACATGCTCTATTATGATTCTGGTCTGTGTGTGTGCCTCATTGTGGAGTTCTTGTTCGGGTGTGTGTGCATTTCTGATGGGTGTCATCAGCCACAGCTCCAGTGCGTAACCAGCATCCCCCACTGGGTGGCTGTATGGGATGTCCCCATTGGCAAATCTCTGGTACAGCTGCATTATATGCCAGATGTGGGAGTGGTGATAGCTTCCAGGGCAGTCAGCACAAACATTCATTATAATGCCTTGGACATCGCACATGACCTGGCAGTTGATGGAAGGGAAGCCCTTGCGTTTGATGTAGACCCCACCCAGCTCACCGGGTGGTTCTTTGATGCATATGTGCATGCAGTATATAGCACCCACTACCTCAGAGCAGTCTGCTATTTGGTGAAAGAGATGCATATTGCTGGTCAACGCCTCACGGCTGTTGTGGAAATATATGTGATTACTGGCATGTGCTGACATGGCATCCTGGATGCTGATGTCTGTGAGATCCCCATAATATTCCCAGTTGGCCTTTGGAAGGTACCCGTAGCTTGTATTCTTAGGCCTACACATACCTGGGTATCCACTGGGATGGGTTCCCCTCTGTTGGTTCTGTCTGTGAGGTGTGGCCAGCACAGCTCAACAATTTGCTGTAGGAGGTCCCTGTCCACCCCATAGCACTCCACTATCTCCTGCTGATGTAACTCCTTGTAGGTTACCGTGGGTCTGTACACTCTTCTCCTTCTCCTTACTGTAGGTTGGTCAACAGCTTTCTCATCCTCACCACCCTCAGCCTCTTCCAAATGTTGATTTAAGATAGCTGCTGCAGCCCCTATCATTTTATTGCCTTTGTTTGGTAAAGTTTCCCCACTTTTGTACATCAGTGGTGTAGAGTTTGTGGGAAAAAACAGAGGGAAAGATGTTTGCATAGTTTATATTGGTGTGCTGGGCTGGGCTGCTGTCTGTGTAATTGTCTGATTCTGATACATTTCACCTGCCAGCTATGCTAGTTCTTCTTGATTACCTTCCTATTGCTGTTTTCCCTTCCCATTGCCTTCCAGTTTAAGCCCAGGGGCACGCCACGCAAACACACTGCTCAGGTGTGCACAGAGGTGTTATTTCCTGGTTTACTTTTTTTTTTTCATTTAAAACATGGTGTGCAGCACGCACACCCACTTAGGCACTGTAAAGAGTGGTTGGCAGCTTCAGACACACCCCTTTGCTTTGCTCTGCTAAGCTAACGGCAAACCCGAACCACAGAGCTCCAATAAGCTTACAGTATGCCTGCCACACCCCTCTATGATGTCAGCTACCTCTTAGGCTTGTACCATGGTCTTCCTGCACCTTCATGGTTGGGTGCAGGCTAGCCATGAGGGGGAATCTGGGATTCAGTATCATTCCCCTCATTTGCATAGGATTGCCTGCTAATACCTAGTTATAAGTCTGACACTGAGCCTACCCCCTTAGCAACCACTATTCACTGGCCATGTTGTCTTCTGCCTGGCATTGAGTATAATGGCAAAATTGTGATTTTGTATAGAATGCATTTTTCAAGTTTTTTTTTTTTATTTTCAGGCCGATCCCATTTGGCGTCACTGCCCTATGCTTAAACGGCCGAAATCAGCCAAAGAGAAAATAAAAGTTATTTTTTTTTATTTTTGCAACTGTTTTCCATGCCAATGGCCATATATTTGGCCATTGGCATGCTTTACACATTATATACATCCTTTATTTGGAACTGTTATGACTCCGTTTTGTAGTTTGCAGAAATGTACTCGGTTACTAACCGAGTACATTTCTGCAGATTACACTAGTCCTGCACGGCCGACTGCCAGCTGCCTGGATTGCAATTTCACCTCATTTGCATGGTTTTCACTTGCAAATGGAGTAATTTGCATACAGGAGCTGTGTCCATGCAGGAATAGTGCAGGACCGCTCGTGCACATCCCGGGAGCTTGTTCCTGGATCGCACGGCAGCCATATTGCCTGCAGCAGCTCTTGCACTATTCCTACAGAGCTTGCTGAATCCTGTGGAGTCTGTTTTAGCAAAGTCACAAAGAGAAGTAAAAAAAAAAAAAAATCATTATTTATTGATGCAATACTTAAACAGACATGCTTATGAAAATAAATAATGTATGACCTTAGAGACAGTTGTAGAAATACAGGTTAAAACATGACTGTATAGAAGCAAAAAGTTATCTAATCAAGTAAAATAATGATTTAATAAATGATGCTTATTTGCCATAGGAAAAAAAAAGAAATGTAAATCTATTTCTGTATATATATATATATATATATATATATATATATATATATATATATATATAAATTACAAAACAATTTTGTTAAACCAAACATGTCAATAATTGCAGCTCCATACTGAAAGACCCTACATCATAGTCAGATCTAGTTATGATGATGTCACACCTCAGACCATGTGTTTCCAATTTTGTGAACTACAAGCTTTTACTTTCATTTGTCACTTTCGTATTGGTACTTTGAAAGATGGTAGCCCTCATGAAGACATGAGGCTGTGCTCCAAGCTAGTCTGATAAGGAGTCCAAATCATGATCTATCTCTTCCAGGACTCATACTTGGACAAACTTGAAAGAGCAGTATGTGGCAGAGAGTGGAAAAGGATAACATCTAATACCCATCCTCCAAAGAGACAAGCTCTACACAAATGTCAAATGCAACAATTTGAAGGAAGTCAGGATTTCCTTGAAGTTCAACTTACAGTAAACAAGTATTACAGATAGCTTCAGTAGAAATATTTTAATAAAATCTGTTTGCAGTATTGCCTTTTTCTTATGAAAATCTGTGCTTTGCTGCTTTAATGGTTAGTAAATGTAAGTATATAAGCAAGATCAATTTAGTAAAATACATACAAATAAAACACAGATTCAGTGCAAGTACAAGAATAACTTGATGCTTAACAAATGTAATCATGTAAGAAAAATCTGAACACACATCTATGATTGTTAAGCAGCAATCCTCCATGTCTTCTATATGCATCAGAAGAGGAAATCCTATATAAGTAGGCCCAGGAGGAAAGATGTCTGAAATGACTGAGGATGCTTGTGATCATGCAAATATGATTCTTAAAAACTGTGCCATTCAAAAATAAATGTTTTGAATAATACCAGATTTTTTTCTCTATTTTGTTTATTTTGCAGGTATAAACCCAGAAATAATTCATACATAAAAATAATAAAAGTAATGTGCTTTCATTACACAACTGCAACATAATCCATATTAGCCAGAGATTTCAAGTACTGTTACCTTAGTATCAGTATACTGCAAATAAAAAAACACACAACCACTTAATATTATTAGACAGTTTATTCATGTTTCCATAACCATTTCCCAAAATATTTTTCCTAAATAAAGATTTAATAAAAATAACAAATTATTGTTAATAAAGATTGCACTGACAGATTACATTATGAGTGAATGTATTGCCTCCATTTTTTGTTTGTCTCTCTACCCTCCCTCTCGCTTTTTCAAATATTAATCATGCTTTACTATTTTTTTTTTCATTTCCACTCCTATGTAAGTTAATTTTTTACAGGTTCAGAATCCCTTGCAGCAGCCGAACCATGTTTCTCCCAGGTCACAGCCAATCCGAGGATGTCCTTACAGGGTCAGGGTGGTGGCACTGATCCTGTAACACTCTGACATGGCACTGCCAGGTAACAGACACTGACCATGATCTTCAAGACTTGGTTGCAGATGTGGTGTTGCAGGTAGTAGGGATAGATCTTTGGTCATTCCAGTACACTCTTCAGTGGATTCAAGAATTGCTGCCCTGACACTGACCACCGTGCCACCACAGACCACCATCCCCTCAGTATCAGGGTCCTCCAATGTAACTGCATCAGCCAAAGAATATTTGATTTCCTATGCACCAAGTGTCCTCCTGTGATCAAATCCTCTTCATTTCACACCTCCTAATCCTCATTGTTATACCTCCTAAACTACTTCCTACCCAAACTATCTTCTTACGTAAAGAAAAAAATAAAAAACAGAGAAGTGTCTACCCCCCAAAAAAAATATAGTAGCCCTCATCTCCCATCTCCTACAGCAGAAACCCCTTGATGTGATCCTTCTGTATTTCTCACTTTGCTATGCCTCTTCTTTTTTAGGCTTTACTATATTCGCCTTTACACCCATTTAGGAACCCAAACATGGTGTCCATAATAAGGATACCCTTTTAGGAAACAGAAAAAATATATATTTTTAAAAGTCGATATGACTAGCAACACATTGTACTGCTTTCCCTTAAATAATTCAACCTTGATCATTCATAACATCTGAAAACTTCTGAAATTATATGAGCATTGGTGCTTTCACATACTACTTCACACATACTTAAGTATTAACTTAACAAGCTTACAAATTTAATTACAGTGGGACATTTTTTTTAAATATTTTTTACATTTACATAGTCATCATCAATAACCTGTGATTAGTGAATATACATATAGGCGTAGCAGCAATCATCATGAGTAACCTTTTTCAAAAATGTGAACCTCAGAAATATGAATACCACCCTAGCTTTCAGAAAATTCTCAACTATATCAGATGTAGTATGCAAAAAGAGAGACTGTGAGCAACATGAAGGGTTTAACTAAGTAGATGTGAACTAGGCATCTACCCCCCTTTCTTACAAGCTGCTGCTTTCTCAATACCTAGTCATTATGTCATGGCACAGTTGTATGTTGAATACAAAGGATTGTTAGACCAGGAATGCTGTGACCAAGTGGGAATATTTAAAGAAATAAAGTGCGTTCTTTGTAAAGAAGCACTACTACAAACATCTGTAAATTGTTATAGGGTGAAGATATCCATAGCGTGACTGACTACACTAAGGAGAAAGTGTTGCTGTAAAGTGGAGGGGGGGGTAAGACCTTCTGGAGACCTTTACATATCCTACTTGCCTTTATGGTGTTATCCTAGAATGATAGCTCATAACTTGTCAGAAATGCAGAAGCATATTCCAGTGGTAGTAATTATGCTTTTTTACCCTGTTGCTTCCCAATTACAAGACTTGTTGACATTATGTTTAGCCTTAACTATTTTTTGACTGCTAATTGACTCTGTGGGGCTCTGCATGTCAGCTGATTGTGAATAACAAAGGTTGTGTCTTTATTCGCAAACTGTTCTGCTCTGCTGCATGGCTCTTTGAAATATTGCCTTTTTGCTGTCCTTTTCCAATTAACCGAGAGCAATATTTCTTGTATAGGTGAGCTTAATGGCTCAATCAACAATTATTTTAGTTTTAACAGTCATGTTAATTCATCAAATTCTTATAATTTTCTTGAAGCACAGAATATTTGCCTTAAACCTCACTCTTTCTTATGCAGCTGTCTCTCAGAATATTTGTTTATATCATTAACAGCTCCATATGGAAAATACGTGACTTGATTTATTGCATTCTTTATTAACAAATGACTGTGCTGGAGAGCACTGTGAAAACATGGTACTGGGAAATCACCATCATCATCATTATCAACCCCTTTTTTCCCATTTTCTATACGGGTCAGGGTATTCTGTTAACTGTCACCATCTCTCTAAATTCAGTATCACACTCCTGCTTTCTTTAACACTGTTAAATAAAATTAAGAATTCAATACACAGGAGGTTCAGATTCAAATGTTTACTAGTGTACACCAGGAGGCAAAAAACGTACAAGTACAGAATTTTGTGTGACCTGAAACAGGAAGCACACAATTTTATATAGGTTTAACATTTAGCTATGCCCACCTTACTGACGTGATATGTCACAGGGCATCTACATCACTTTAGCTTACAATTCTTCATTCATTAAGTTTGCTGATGCTGTACATTTAAAAAAAACTTTTCCTCTAGATACAATACGGCCTTGCTATCCAGCTGGTCAGTCATAATGTCTTTCTGTAAAGTTACTTATTCAAGGTTTCCTATCAGTTCGAATACAATAACAGTTTCAGTCTTTTAATGCATGTCTTTGTTCTGTTACACTTTCTCACACAGCTGCGTGCTATCTAAGTAACACATATACAAGGCCAGATTATTCCAACAGGAAAGAGCAGAAGATTTCATTATTTCACACATTTAATTTCCTGACCCAGCAGATAATCACTTGTGAAAAGCATAAACATTAAAACTTGCTAAGCTAGCATTCTGCCAGGGTCAGAGATCAGCCTTGCTTCAAGCCACACTGCAGTTTCAAAACTACTTCACATTTAGACATGAATTAATTTTACTACTATATGATTAATAGAATAAAATGCATTACATGCTACTTTGCTTTTAAACTAGCATTTCTCATGTATTCAAATACACATTTTTCTAACATTTCCCCCCCTATTAATACTTTTTATTCTATTTCGAAGTATGCATAGTGTCATTTTGTCTCCTAGCCTTTTCCACTCAGGATTTTCGGCTAGGTGAGTCATTCAATCTATACTTCAGAGTAAGCATTATCTGAGATCAATCTTTCAATTTCAATATCTTGGTAGAAAGTTTCAGTAACAGATACATCAACAAAATCTTTGATTAATCTTTTCATGCAGGGAATTCCACAGCATACACATGCTCCTATTAGGAGTATACCCACACAAATGGCAATCAGAATATTCATTAGGATGGAACCCCACCCCCCAAATAGATTCTGGAAAAAGTCTGTCAGTGGGTTTGGGCCTGGTTCAGTCATGGCTAATACTTGCTGAATTACCTCTAGGTGGTTATTTATCTCATGACGATTGTCAGGAATAAAAGCACAGCATTCTTCTTTGATAAGCGCGCACGTACCACCTCTCGCCACTAGGGTGAAGTCAAGAGCCATCCGATTTTGTAGCACAACAGTTCTCATTGCATTCAGTTCATCAGTCACCAATTCTAGGGTGGAAAAAGTTGCATTACTCATTACTTCCAGAAGTTTCGACAACTTCCTCAGCTCCCAGATCGATTTGACTGCTCCATAGGCTGGGAGTATTCCTGCCCAGGATATAACACTGTCACTCAAGTCCATATGAGTCAATTCGCTTTTGTCTTTTACTGAATTATGGTCTTTCCAACCAGCTTCGATCTTCCCAACTGGATTCACAGGTTTCTTAACTGGACCTTCGGATTTTCGAGCTGTTTCCCTTACGTTTCGTATCTTACCCAAAGGTAATTCTGCAGTATGTCTTATTGCCGGAACCAAGTAACCCAAAAAACAACTGCCGGACCAATTCTCAGGTAACCATTTATATGCCTTTTTCCCACAAATAAAATAACAGTTTTCTACTTTAGTACTAATATGCATCAGCCCTGCATGAAGCATTTTCTGATCTATAACTGACAATTGTTTAAACAAAACTGAATTTTTTTGAATGTCACTCATAGTTGTTTTCAATGAGTTTAAATACGAGTCATAATTAGTATTGCAAAAATTATTGCCATTACTATTCTTAATATAACATCGGTAAGATATGGTTATATTGCAATTGCTCCAGCCCACCTGGAGAGTGTCATTTTTATAGAAACATACAACTCCTTTTTGTGTGACAGGTAAAAATAAAGCTATTTTGTCCTGTGATCTCACAGTTCCTGTGTTGAAAAGTAAATTCTCCCAAGTCTCATTTATCCCCAAAGGGACAGCGGACATTACCAGTCCTCCATATGCTGTTGGTATAGCTGTACAAACCCAGCAATTTGAAATGTTCATAGTCTCTGCATACACACGTTTCATGGCCAGGTATGTGTTAAAATTTGGATGCCAGTCTATAGACGTTTCATCACGCCTTCCCACTTTCACTTGTGTGGTTGTGTGTAGGATAAACCAGAGCAAGAGGAAAATTGTCACAATTACAGTTAATAAATGTACACACAACAAAATGATTATGCAACATCTCTGGGGTTGATCTAAACTTTTATTCGCTTTGTTTTTGGCCATCTCGTTCTGGTTGTGTATCAGTCACAAAGTTTTTATCAAGTTGAAAGTTCTTTACCGGGTTGGGAGGGTGGCCTAATGGTTAAGGTGTTTACCTTACAAACACAAGGTACAGGGTTTGAATCTCACAGGGGATAAATGGCTAGGCTTAAAATGTCTCACAAGGGCAGTTAGCCTAGTACTAATCTACAGGGGTCCAGGAAAGTAAATAATGTGGGAAGAAATAGCCAGGGAATTGTTATGGCTAGGCTTGTATAGGCCCTAGGGCTGATAGCCTAATACCAACCTATGAACAATGCATCAAATGAACCCAGGACATCCTCTCGGCCACTCTAACTGCAGTAGGCATTGCCAACAGAACCTGGTACGGTCCCTCCCACTTTGGACTCGCCCAATTCTTCCTTTTCGTCACTTTCAGCCAGACGTATGTCCCAGGAGCCAAGACTGCTTCCACCGGTCTGGTCTGTTCCTCATCTGAAAAAGAGTTAAACTGCAAAACAGATTTATTTGTTAACAGTTTCCTCATATAACTAGTTAATGAACTGTCAGCCTCTTGTTCTGCAGGCATGAGAGCTTTCCACTGAGGCACATAATATGCTCTCCCAAAAATCATTTCAAAGGGAGTCAAACCCTTTGCATTTGGAACCGTTCTCATACTCAGCAGTGCTAAAGGCAGACAGTATATCCAATTCTTTTGGGTCTCCTCTACTAGCTTCCTAAGTTTATTCTTTAGGGTACCATTGTACCTTTCCACCAGTCCTGCTGACTGTGGGTGGTAAGCACAATGGTTCTTTAAGGAGATACCAAAAAATCTCCCAAGCTGGTGAATCGTCTGATTCACAAAATGCGTGCCACTGTCACTATAAATCCTCTCCGGAATGCCAAATCTAGGGATTACTTCTTTTATCAGGGCTTTCGCCACTGTTGCTGCATCCGGGTTTTTGGTTGGAAAAGCTTCTACCCATTTAGAAAACATTTCTACAATAACTAAACAAAACTTCTTCCCTTCACATTTATTCAATTCTATGAAATCCATACAAATAGTATGGAACGGGTATGGTGGTATAGGAAAACTTCCTTGCTTGGTTTTAAATGCTCCTTGTGCATGATGCTTGTTACAAGTATGACAAGCTGCACAAAATTTTTTTGTGTAGTTTGTGTATCCATATGTTTGGAATATTCGATTTACTAACTGTACCATCCCCCCTGTTGAGACACGGCACTGCCCATGGCTCAACAAAGCCGCATATCTAAATAAATTAGACGGCAATATCGGTTTTCTTTCTTTGGAAATGTACAGTCCATTCTCAAGAATTGCACCTCATTTTACCCATTTTTGTTTTTCTGCTTTTGTAGTAAGTGTCTGCATTGTTTTTAACATGTCTAAATCTAAAATATCAGAGGGTTGTAATTCCTCATTTAAAAGTACACTTTCTGAGTCTGAGGCTGCTTGTTTTTCAGCTGCATCAGCTCGCGCATTGCCTTTTGAAATCTTATCCTGCTGTTTTGTATGAGCTACACATTTACAAATAGCCACTTTGGTAGGTAACTGAATAGATTCTAATAACTCCAAAATAAATTGCGCATGATTAATAGGTTTTCCACTAGATGTTATCATTCCTCTATTTTTCCATTGTTGTGCAAATACATATACTGTAGAAAAAGCATACTGACTATCAGTATATATGTTCACACTTTTGTTTTTTGCTAAAGTACATGCCCTTGTCAAAGCTGTCAATTCCGCTGCTTGTGCAGATAAGTTGTGTGGTAAGGATTGAACTTCTAAAATTTCAGTGTCTGTAACTACTGCATACCCTACCAGATTCTTCCCTGTAGGACCCCTTCTGCATGAGCTGTCCACATAATATGTCACCTCGGCATTATCCAAGGGCATATCTGTAAGATCTTGTCTAGGTAAAGCTAACTGTTCAATTTCCTGCAGGCAGCCGTGTGGTGTGCCCTCCGCAGGAGTTGGAAGTAATGTTGATGTATTCAATGTCGTACATCGTTCAATTGTCATATGAGGTTGGCTCAGCAGTATAGTCATACATGAAAGATGTCTAGCAGGAGAAAGGTATGCCACTTTCTCTTGCAGTAAAATTATTGCAACTGCATGAGGCACTCTCAATGTGAGAGGGTGGAATAACACCACTGAGGCTGAAGCCTGTACTGCCATTGCGGCTGCAACTACTGCTTGTACACAGTGAGGCAAAGATCGCGCCACTGGGTCTAACTGTGATGAATAGTAGGCTATGGGGCATTGCTTGTCCCCATGTTGTTGCGTCAATACTGACGTCATATATCCTTGCTTACAATCTACGGTCTGAAAGAACCGTTTGTGATAATTTGGAAGTCCTAAAACTAATGAAGAAGCTATCAACTGCTTCAACCTGCAGAAAGCCGTTTCTGCTTCAGTTGTCCATTGTAAAATATCTTGTGCTGCCATTGGTGTCTTATATATCGAATCAGTCAGTGGTGCAGATTCCAAAGCATAATTTGCTATCCAGCTCCGACAAAAATTAGTTGTACCTAAGAAAGACATAATTTCTTTCTTGGTTGTTGGTTTGGGTGCTTGCAAAATCGCTGTTTTTCTTTCCTCAAATAGTATTCTACCTTCATTGGATATTACATATCCTAGGTATCTAACCTGTTTTCTCCAAAGTTGTAACTTACTTTTGTTTACTTTGTGTCCTTGTGTTGCTAAAAATTTCAGTAATGCTACTGTATCCTCCCTGCACTGTTGCTGGGTGGGGGCTGCTACCAAGATGTCATCTACGTAAAGTAGAATTTGACTACCTCCCGGTGGGGTAAATCCTGCCAGGTTGCTAGCCATTTCTTGTGCAAAAATTGTTGGGCTCTCACAATATCCCTGTGGTAGTCGAGTATATGTATACCTTTTACCCTGAAATGTAAATGCAAACCAATATTGACTATCAGGATGTATAGGTATTGAAAAGAAAGCATTGCTAATATCTACCACAAAGAAATACTTCTGTTGCGGTTCTAAATCATTTAACAACGTATGTGGGTCTGGCACCGTGGGTGCTCTAGGTATTACTGCATTATTTACAGCTTGTAAATCTTGTACCATCCGCCATTCCCCATTTGCTTTTTTAACAAGAAATAGGGGTGTATTACATGGTAAATCAGGAGATTCTACCAGTACTCCTTCTTTGAGTAATGCTGCTATTATAGGCTTAATTCCTATTTCTGCATCCTTTCTCAAAGGGTATTGTCTTTTCTGTGGTCTAAAAGCTGACTTTGGGGTAATTGTAACTGGTCCTGCTGTTCGAAAAAGTCCTACATCTGACTTGCCTGTTGACCAGAGAGTTGTTGGAATTTCACATAAGGTCTTTTCTTCTTCTTCTAATAAAAATGCTAATCAGCTGTCCTCACTAGATTGCAAGTGTACAGCTGGATGTGTCTGTGTCAACCAATTCAGTTTTTGTTTTTGTATCCGTTGTTCTGATAATTCTAAATCAGTCTGTTTCTCCCATCTTGTTACTTTTTCTCCTAAATCTGCCCATTTGACACTTTTGTTCTTTGTCAAGCTGACATGTGGCAACCGATTTGATCTATACAATGCAAGTAATTCTTGAGGTAATGAACAGCTAACTACACTGTTCCCCTCAGTATCCCAGTACAAAGTACGCAAAACCAACCTAGTTGCACGATTTTTAAACAATTCTTGCTCATATTCTCTATCAGGTCCTGGTGTAGTACAGTAGTACAGAGTACAGTGTAACAAATGCTGTCAATCAGTGTCAAGGGAGGGGGCTTTACTGATGGCTATGTTCATCAGTTCCTCGGTTACTGCCCCTGGACCAGTCGTGACTAGATCCTGGCTGTACCAGTAAAAAGTTTCACCCTCCGTTCGCACTACAAAGGTATCCATTTGTCTCTGTGCTTCCATACCTTGTACAGTTGGAACTACTGCTATGCCAAATATCTGCATAAGGTCCCTGCCCAATAGGTTTACTGGACACTTTGCAGAAACAACTATTTTACTTCTCTGTGTCATACCTGAAACAGGGTCAGTTATTGCTATATCATGGGAAAGTGGTTCCCTGTATAGCTGTCCATTTGTGGCTTTCACCAGTATATAATCAGGTGATTCGGAATGTTCTGGTAACTTGGAGGGGTGTATCAAAGTCCGTGACGCTCCTGAGTCACACAGGAATTTGACTTCCCTTCCCTCCACCAGAAGTTTAACTTCCGGTTTCGTATCCGCTAAGTAGAGCTCTAAGCTCAATAATGCTAAGTCCAAAATTTCACTTTCTTCATCCTCCATATCCACTTGCACTTCCTCTACTCCTTCTATCACATTTACATTTGCTTTTTGTTTCTTAACTTTTCCTGATGATTTCTGACTTTCACTTGATGCATCCTCACTATCATATAGTCAGTCCTCATCTCCTTTATCTTCTCTAATTACCTTTTTGTTTTGCCTACAATACCTTGCTAGATGCCCTTTTTTCCCACATTTGAAGCATTCACCTCTCTTTTTACTCTCTTCAAAATCTTCTGATCATTTGTCAGACTGTTTGTTTCCCTGGGCATTATTTTTGCCCTTTTTACCTGACTGTAATACAAATACTTCAGCTCCGTCTTCAGCAGTGAAGACTTGTGCCTTCTTTTTCTTTTTACTATTAAAATGTCTCTCAGCATGTCTAGCGTATTCGAGTAAGGCTTGTAGCCTCCCTGTTCGATGATCTATCATATGCTTCGTAATGAAGCTACTAATAGGTGCAATGCAACCCTTCAAAAATGCATTTTTTAATTGTTGTTCATACGGGGAATCATTCGTTTGGTTCTCAGGAACCGACATATCGCTATGATTATTAAAACATTCTAATAATCTAGCATAATATCCATCTATTGTCTCATTTTCCTGTTGTATGCATTGATTAATGCAAGTCCAGTCTGCTCTAGGTTTCCATTTCTCAGAGATTCGGTCTGTCAGACCTTTTACTCTGTTGTCTAACTCTGCGTCACTATGTGGGAGTGGTCTAAGTTCTGCATTACAAGGATTCCAGGTGCCACAAATCATGTGCCAATCTGGACCTATAATTTGTCTTACTACTTTTTCTACTTCTTCCCCATTCAAGTGATAACTTAACCTCATGCCTTGTAAATCTTCTAAAAATTTCGTAAAATTAACTTTCGGATGGGGGATTCCCTCAGTAGCCTTCCAGATGTCTTCCGGTGTCCATGGTCTATATACTAAGAGTGTTGGGTCTTGCCCTTCCTGTCCTGCCTGAGGATTTGGAACTTCTATAAGTGGGCATATTTCTTCTTCACTCTCATCCTGTAGATTTCTCTCTGTTTGGTATGATTCTGTGTCCCTATGTGTTTTACTTGTTCGGGACCTAGTCTCAATAGGATCTCTAACAAATGGTTGTGGTCTTACTGAAACTTCAGGATAACGTGGAGGTGGACCAGCCTGTCCACTCGCTTCATATCCTGAAAAGGGTAAGGGAGGGGGTAAGGGAGGAGGAGGAGGAGCTGTCACTATTACCAAGTTATTATCCTCTTTGTCTAAAAATAATGTTTTTGAATTTTTAAGCTTCTGTTCTCTACGATTTGTTTCCTCAATCCACCTGTGTGCTTGAGGGATGCCTAGTTTGTTAGATTTTATGAATATAAATCTGAAATTAGTTATGTTGTAAATATGCTGAAAGAAAAGGCTTGCTTAAATGCAAAAACAAAGTTTAAGTAATATGTGATCAGCAGTCATACTAAATGACCATGGCTTGGAAAAGGAATCTGCTGAATGGACATTCTTCCCTTACAGACTCAAAATAGGATGTTATGCAAGAACAAAAATGCAAAATCTGCTTTTTAAGAACAATGACATGTTATTCTGCATGGAAAAACAGGATGACAGATGTTTTTATACAAAGATCCAAATAAAATACAGGATGTTCACACTGTCAGAAAAGTTGATCTCTGACAATGTGTTTTCTCAAAAATATGTTTTTCTTCATAAAACAGGATATGCTTATCAGCATTGACATAAGAACACATGTTTCTATACACAGATTCAAATAGAATACAGGACAATGTGTTTCCTCAAAAATATGTTTTTCTACATGGACATCAGGACACTGTTACAGGATATTCACACTGTCAGAAAAGCTGGTCTCTTACAAGACATTGTTAAACAAGGAAGTTTAGTATTGTTTCTACAGGATAAGCAATTCTCCAAAATATGTTTAAAAAGAGTGTATAAAGAGCTGTATAAATCCAGTTGTTTGGGGATATGGTAGGAACACATTTGGTGTTCTGAGGTAAATGTTATATCTCTCACATCATCTGTACTATATGAGAAGTAAAGTTGGAACAGTACTTTTAAGCTGCAACGTGGTTTCGTTTGATTTATTATAAAAAGTTATTTGTTACTGCTCTTTAAAGTTGATGCTGCAAAGTATATTCTCTCATCAGTGTATATTCTGCAAGTTTCTGTATGCAACAGACTGTGAATGCAAATATAATCAGACTTTGAATTTTAGCAAGAATCCATCCAGGCAAGAAGCAAGAAGCAAGTAAGAGCCATATAATATTTTTTCAATGGCGAGGCAGCTGAGTGACTAGCACCATATAATTTTTTCAATGGCAAGCTAGCCTGCATTTGAACCTACAATCTGCATTCAAACACAGAAGGAGTGATGGTAAGGCCTGCAGAGGGTCACTTCAGTTAAATTGCAGTAACTAACATTTGTACGTATGTGTCAATTCTGAACAGAAGTATTCCAGTTTATGCAGCTTGCAGTAGTAAAGTTTTTTTAGACGTCTACAATCCGGAGTGAGACTAGTTCAAGAAAGTCGCAGTGCCATAATTTCACTAAAGAAAAGGGGGATATCCACTAGCCCATCAGTCCACTGCCTGTTGTGCTTTCCCAGCTTCTCAAGTGACTTTGAAAAATTTCCAGCCATCTGCAACAACAGCCTGATCACCTGTTTTCTTGCTCACTGGTAAGACTTTTTTCTATGTCACATTTTTTAGTATGGTTGCTATTCGACAGTTTTGGATATTAAACAGTCTTGGATATTAGATTAGACAGTATGGATATTTTCATGCATAATTTAAGCAAATGTAAAAAAATGCTATGTTGGTATACACAGCACATTAGTAAATGTAAAACCTTATTAGGGCAGGTTGATAGTAAGGCATTATGCAAATGTATTACAATATTTGGCTGGTATCTCAAAGAAAATCATGTGAAATATGACAAATGTTTATTGTGTGATTCAACAAAAACTGCATTTTGTGTATTATGTCATAAAAAAATATTGCATCATATTGCAAATATAAAAATAGACTGTAAAGACAGATCTGAAGAATTAACTAAGGGTAAAGTGTTTCCATTACATTCTGATGTTGAACAGTTATGTTCTGTCACCAGATGCAAAAGGTTTATTTCAGAGTTGCAACAACAGTCAAATCAGTTACTGATAAAACCCCTAGTACATTTTGTTACAAAGAAATGTAATAAACTTCTAAAAGACAGACACAATGAGTTCAGGAAGCTTAGACAAGTTATACATACATCTTTTCAAAAGTGCATAGGAGTTTCAGATTCAGCAGAACAGGCTCCTGAGACATATCAAGCAGACTATAAGGAAATTCAACAGAAGTTGCAGGATAAAGGAAATAAATTAGCTGAACTGACAGAGACTGGAAATTTCCTGCATACACAGCTAATCTGTGCAAAAGAAATATATTTTATAATATGTTTATGTTTTGAAAATGGTTAAACATACATGGTAGGATGGTAGGATCTGATGTCTGGACAAATCATTCTTAAATGTTTTACTTTCATTCAGTTAAAGCAAGACATCTATCAGTACTACAGTAAAGTAAAGCATATGAATGCCATTCATTAGCATAGTCAAAAGGTAAACAAAACTGTACTACTGTATAAAAATTAAATGAAAATAGTTAATAAGAATAAAGATTTAAAGTCACAAGACTGACATGCTTGTATAAAGATATACAGATACAAGACAGACATGCATGTGTGTTCTTTTCATCTAGAGTACATTTGTTTACAATACACAAAAGCAAAAGGCAGACATTAGCAAATATAAATAATATAAATATAAATGTGTTGGTTAAACTAATATCTATTTTGTTTTTTACAATTTGTTTATAATTATATAGTAACACCAAACAGTTAAAGTTCTGAATTTTAAAAAGAAAATCACAGATGATATTAGTCAAACAGTTTTTGTAAAATTAATGGCAGGACAGTTAAATAGTTAAATAATTAAAAATATATATATATTGAAATCCATGTAAGGTAATTGTAAAATGATGTCTATTTATGTTGTATAAATGCATAGTTATGCAAATCACAATCACATTAAAGGAAAAATGCTAAAAGAATTAACTATAGTTTACAGAGTATGAAATGTGAGCTCTGACCTTCCTAGACTGAATAAATAGTTACAGGAAATGCTGGAAAGATAAGATAAACAACAAGACTGAAAAAAAACTCAGTTGCATCAAGTACAGCCAGCAAATGGGCTACAGTATACATACAGTTCAAAACAATTGTGCAGGAGGGTGTAAATGCCTACTAGTGGTAGTAAACAGCAAAAGCTTTATAAAAATTATCAAATCAGACAAAAGTTCATAATTTAATAAAATAAATGTATAACCAAAGTGTTGGGCTGACATACATTCTATTCACAGCATAGGGCAGGTAAACAGTGCTGAAGTACTACAGGGGGAGGGGTACTTTCTCAGTTTTACACTGACTGTATAAGAGGGAGGGGCACTTTCTCAGTTTTACACTGACTGTATAAACAGACTGTGACAAGGGTCTGAAATAAAGCTACATAAAAATAAATAATAAGGGTCTAAAATAAAGCTAGAGGAAAAAATATCTCATTCCTTCTTGACAATACTCTTTTAGGGAGAGGAAAAAACAGGTATTAGTGTATTAGAAATACTGGTAAATTGGATTAAACCTGACAGGATAAGATATTTTACAAGTTGTTAATAGCTATCATAATGGTTATTATTGTATTGTTTAGAATTAAATTATATTTACAGCCTGTTAAATGTAAAGCTATACAAGAGATGGTTTAAAAAAACAAGAGATGGCTTAAAACTGATTACAGCTATACAAGAGAATAAAGATATGCAAAAATGCATAAATGTTTCTAATAGCAAGAATGGTCACTATTTTTAATATGTTTTTGGCAAAACAATGTTGGTATAAAAAAAGCATGAATATTTTTAATAATTGTTGAGTATGTAGTTTAAAATAACAGGACATATGAATTTGGTGTCAATTCCACTAGATATTTCTAAAGAGACAAACATTTTCCAAGATTTTGCTTAATATTAATGTTATTAAATTTGTAAGATTAGACTAAATGTACTTTATAGTCATTGTATGTACAAATGCAGAAGAATTCAGTACAAATGAGATTAATGTCTAGTAATAAATATATGTGAAAACCATATTTAATAAAAAATGGGTCCAGGGTACCTACTAGATTGAAATGCATGAATAGCAAACAGTCTGTGTAAATACATACTGTACAGGATACATCGTAATAAGTTCAAAAGTAATTTGTCAAGTTCTAAAATCATTGGTTTTACCACAGTAAAATAACTGCTTTCAAATATTTATTATCTAAGCCAGTTCAGTGTTTTACCAAGATGTTATTGAGCAGTTCAAAGACATGACCACAATGTTATGGTTAAAATGACATTGAAATTGTGTGTTTTCAGTAGTGTATAAATGCTTGCAGTAGCACATAGTTATTGTCTCATAGTTAATTTAACAAATGACATTGAAATTGTGTGTTTTCAGTAGTGTATAAATGCTTGCAGTAGCACGTAGTTATTGTCTCATAGTTAATTCAACAGCTGCAAAGAGTTAATGAAACAGTTCTAAGTCATAAATTAAATTCTGTGATTGCAAAAGAATAAATTGATCATGTTAAAAAAAATAATAATAACATTAAAGCAGACACAGCTCATAATTGATAAAATATTTTCACAGAATGGTCTGCGAAAGAAAAAGTGTTAAATACATTCAGTTTTGGTAGTAATACTTAATATCATTGTATTAACTATGTAAAATTGCATTTTGATTTGTTGTATCAAACTAAAGGTTTGTTTCTTGTGTTTTCTATATAAAATGTTTTGAGTATGTTTAAAAACAGAGGGAATTGTTAGATTTTATGAATATAAATCTGAAATTAGTTATGTTGTAAATATGCTGAAAGAAAAGGCTTGCTTAAATGCAGAAACAAAGTTTAAGTAATATGTGATCAGCAGTCATACTAAATGACCATGGCTTGGAAAAGGAATCTGCTGAATGGACATTCTTCCCTTACAGACTCAAAATAGGATGTTATGCAAGAACAAAAATGCAAAATCTGCTTTTTAAGAACAATGACATGTTATTCTGCATGGAAAAACAGGATGACAGATGTTTTTATACAAAGATCCAAATAAAATACAGGATGTTCACACTGTCAGAAAAGTTGATCTCTGACAATGTGTTTTCTCAAAAATATGTTTTTCTTCATAAAAAACAGGATATGCTTATCAGCATTGACATAAGAACACATGTTTCTATACACAGATTCAAATAGAATACAGGACAATGTGTTTCCTCAAAAATATGTTTTTCTACATGGACATCAGGACACTGTTACAGGATATTCACACTGTCAGAAAAGCTGGTCTCTTACAAGACATTGTTAAACAAGGAAGTTTAGTATTGTTTCTACAGGATAAGCAATTCTCCAAAATATGTTTAAAAAGAGTATATAAAGAGCTGTATAAATCCAGTTGTTTGGTGATATGGTAGGAACACATTTGGTGTTCTGAGGTAAATGTTATATCTCTCACATCATCTGTACTATATGAGAAGTAAAGTTGGAACAGTACTTTTAAGCTGCAACGTGGTTTCGTTTGATTTATTATAAAAAGTTATTTGTTACTGCTCTTTAAAGTTGATGCTGCAAAGTATATTCTCTCATCAGTGTATATTCTGCAAGTTTCTGTATGCAACAGACTGTGAATGCAAATATAATCAGACTTTGAATTTTAGCAGAATCTAGCCAGCAAGACTGAGTGTCATAAGAACACTGCAGATCCATCACACCAAGCAAGAAGCAAGTAAGAGACATATAATATTTTTTCATAGTTGGCGTTGCTTTTTTGCCTGACCTTCTGCATCAGATTTAAGTTGTTTAAGGAGTTTAATTAGTGAAGGTTTATCTAGTTTACCATCAAATTCATATTTATTAACCCATTTCGTATAATACCTAACGTTATCAGAACGTTGTAATTGCATGTATTTTGCATCTTCGGTTAGGGGCGGATCTCGCGAGGTTTTAGTGCACTGATTACCCATGTCAAAGAAAATGTTATGTAACCCTTTTTTATCACGTGATATCAAGTTCTCAGTTCCTGTTCACAGTTTATCTAGAATAACTGCCTACCTTATTCTGTTACCCTGATCTATGACCAAATATACTGTACTTCCTTTTGTCCCTGATCTGCAAAACAAATCTTGACAACAATATACTGTAACCTAGTCCCTGATCTAAAACAGAAAAAAGGCAAATTCGTCCTACCTGAGCCTCCGGTATTGAAAATCGTTCATGTTCCGCTTTTCGGCCACAGATCAGAAAGTGGCCAGCCTCTTTACACACGACAATTCAGTCGGAGGTCTTTTCACTCAAGAAGAACCATTTTGGTAACTTCTCCTGCACAGTATTCGACCACCGATATGCTCTGATCTGCAGCTTACCAAGGGAATTCCGTCTCGAAAGGACCAAACTGTTAAATAAAATTAAGAATTCAATACACAGGAGGTTCAGATTCAAAAGTTTGCTAGTGTACACCAGGAGGCAAAAAACGTACAAGAACAGAATTTTGCCTGACATGAAACAGGAAGCACACAATTTCATATAGGTTTAACATTCAAGCTATGCCCACCTTACTGACGTGATATGTCACAGGGCATCTACATCACTTTAGCTTACAATTCTTCATTCATTAAGTTTGCTGATGCTGTACATTTAAAAAAAACTTTTCCTCTAGATACAATACGGCCTTGCTATCCAGCTGGTCAGTCATAATGTCTTTCTGTAAAGTTACTTATTCAAGGTTTCATATCAGTTCGAATACAATAGCAGCTTCAGTCTTTTAATGCATGTCTTTGTTCTGTTACACTTTCTCACACAGCTGCGTGCTATCTAAGTAACACATATACAAGGCCAAATAATTCCAACAGGAAAGAGCAGAAGATTTCATTATTTCACACATTTAATTTCCTGACCCAGCAGATAATCACTTGTGAAAAGCATAAACATTAAAACTTGCTAAGCTAGCATTCTGCCAGGGTCAGAGATCAGCCTTGCTTCAAGCCACACTGCAGTTTCAAAACTACTTCACATTTAGACATGAATTAATTTTACTACTATATGATTAATAGAATAAAATGCATTACATACTACTTTGCTTTTAAACTAGCATTTCTCATGTATTCAAATACACATTTTTCTAACAAACACTCATGCCTGCCTGTAGTCGATCTTTTCTTACACAATCCATCCACCTCTTTGCTGGATGTCCTTCTTTCCTCCTAGCTTCTTCCTGTCTGTCCTGAACCTTCTTCAGCAGCTTGCCGTCTGCTTTTCTGCACATGTGTCTGAATCACTGAAATTTGTTCTCTTTGATCTTTTCTGCAATTGGAGCTAGATGACTTTTGCTGTTATGATCCTCATTTCTTCAACTGTCCCATGGTATGCATCCTACCACCCTTCTCAGGCACTTCATTTTCATCACATTTAGCTTTCTCATCTGCTATACTTTTTCTGCCCAGGTTTCAGTACCATACAGTCGTACTGGTCACACCTCTGTCTTGTACACCTTACTTTTCAGCTTCTTTTGCATTCTTCTGTCATGCACTACACCTGACACTCTATGGTGGTTGGTTACAGCCCCTTTGATTCTAGCTTTGACCTCTTCATTTAGACTTCACTTCTCTTCAACCACCCCTCACAGATACTTGAAGCTATTAACCTGTTACACTATCTTCTCTTGTATTTCAATTTTCAGCTTTATTTTCCCAATTTTCTGCCATTACCACTGTCTTATCTTTATTTAGTTTCATCCCATGTGCCTAAAGTTTTGCATTCCAGTTCCCTATCCTTTGCTGACGTTTTTGCATGGAGTTTGCCTGTAATGCCACATCATTTTATGCAGCATGAGACCAGTTAGCATAATGGTTTCGGTCTTTGCTTCCCATAGACAAGGGGCAAGGTTTGATCCTGACCTTCTGCCCTTGCCTGGTTGGAGTTTGCATGTTCTTCTTGTGTCTCTGTAGGGCTCCTCCCACCTCAGAAAAATATGCTGAGCATTTCCATCCCAAACTCACCAATAAATGGAGCTATGCGCAGCAGCACAGACTCTACATGGTGCCCTATAAGGATAAGACTTGTATAGACCAACTGCCTTGGGCATCTACTGTGGTGTGGATAGGAAAACACAGATCCCAAACTACACACCATGACAGGGCTAGCCACCTTGAAGGTGTAAAATATGACTCTAGGTGATTCGGTCAACATAGTATCCCCATTTCACTGAAATAATCTTTAAGCAATCAGACCTACAAAGTGCTTCTTTCAGTGGAAGATTCTAATTGAAAATCATTTTGCCTATTTATGGATATGGGAAAACTTATATATATATATATATATATATATATATATATATATATATATATATATATATATATATAGATGCGTGTGTGTGTGTGTGTGTGTGTGTGTCTGTGGGGGGGTAATGAATGGTTTATATCTGATTAAGAAACTTTTTAGTAGGCTATGTTTTCTTGGAAGTGAAAGAATATAACGTGCTACCAACAAAAAAAAAAAAACATGATGTGCCTTTGTTCATTTAATAATAAATTAAGAACTTCATCAGACCATAAACACAATAAACAATACCTACTTAAATTAACTCAAAATCAATCTTATGACAACATCAGAAAATGCACCAGCATTAGAAAACAAATAATTTTGAATGAATCTAAAATGATTTAAATATAAAATATTCAAGAAAATCAGAAATTTTAGTGGTGGAAACATCTGTTGCTTCTTTTATGCAATTAATATATTAGAATGAATACTGTGTTTGCAATATCCACTATCTTAGTTTGGCAACAAGTCTACATTATTGAGGCTATGAGCTTTTAAAGAGGTACTTCCTGTGGTCCAGTGTTTGATTCCCTCTTCTTCCGTTTGTCAACTGCATGACTCCGAGCAAGCCACTTAACCTGATATTGTCCAGAGAGGAATTTGAAAAAAGTCATTGCAGACATTTGTTCTGCCCAGTTAACAAGCACAAATAAATAAATATGGAAAGCAAAAATGATTTCTCTTGCTTGATAAAATTTCCAAGATTAGAAACACTTGCGTCATAGAAGAAGAAACAGCATAACTCATGCAACCTGTCCTGGATGTGAATAAAATAGTAATAATACAGTGGTCTAAATTAGAATAGTTCTTATCTAAAATCGATGGGTAAATGTTTCAGTTGCCTGTACCTTTAAACAGTTAGCTTAGGTAGCAAATTATTGTGGTTGTATGCCTTTGTAGCTGATTGTATAAGCTCTGTGGACCTTTTTCAGATTTCTGCTAAAAATGGGCATCCCCCACCAGACTATCTTGTCTAGCAAATGGAGATAAATAAAAAAAAGTGATATGACGGACAAAAAAAAAAAAAATCAAAGCTGATATTTGACAAGCATAATGTTATTAAAGGTGACATCACAAATGTACTCCAGCAAGACAGTAGCTGGGATGGAGATGGAGAAGTACCACAATGGTGAGATAAGAGATTACAGAATGATATATTTAGAGCCACATTTGAACCAGCAGGAGTAGGAGATTAGGGCACTATGTGCCTTAAGTAACACAGCAGTTGACTTTACAGGTAAATAGAAAAATGTAGAAAATTGCCCTTGGTGTCAGAATTTGTTAATTGTAGGACTGGGGGGGGGGGGTAATTTTAAGATGAAGACCCATTAAAAATGTATAGGAATGGTTCTGTTCACTGGTGGACAACCTTCATTTAGACTCACAAATAATTTAGCCTCGTAGAATTAAAATAATAAATAACATAATCAGAAATTGAGACATCTAATATTTATGTTTTATAGTTTTAGTAGAAAGGAGTGGGGGCTGAAACAAACAGCATGACAGAAAGAATGCTGGACTGTTATAAGGATGGTAAGGGTAGTTAAAGAGAACTTGTGCCATGTTTCATGGAAGAGCACTTGGTAGATTGAGGAGGATAGAAATGAAGGCATCTATTATGAACCTATAAATTATCAAACTGTATGGCAAGGGAAGGAACACTAGCTTAAATGTGTGGAAGAAACTAGCATTGGTGAAGGACCCCTGAGAGGAAGAGAATAATCAGAAACTTCTGTTTTATAGGACACAGCTGAACTCATGGAGGTACATGCCAGTAATAAGGGAAATAAGAGATTTTTAGCACCAAGGTTGTCTGAGAAAACTCAGAGGAAGGAGTTTATAGGTAGAAATCTTTAAAGTCAGACCACAAGGAAAAATTGCATGTAAATTGGTGGGTATTATCAAGATAGCTGCAGCTAAATTAAAAGGTGGATACAAGATTATAGATGGGTGGTACGCTATTTTTCACCACTCAAGGATTCCGAGAAAAGAAGATGCACATGGATCAGCCAAGAAGGGATTAAAGGTACAAGGGATGAATGGCCATGACTGTCTAAAAGAAAAGTACAAGACAAATTAAATCAGAGATAAAGTGGTGACAGTGGCTTGAAAACAATGATTATTGGAAAATGAAAACTTAACTAGATGGATGAAGCATAGCCTAGCATGGACAGCAAGATTATAGCAACATCATCGCTTACAAAGCTTAGAAGTAAGTGAGTGTGTGGCTGCTGAGGTCAAAGATGATAAGGACGGAGGTAGTACAAGCAGAAAAGAATAGCATATGAAGAGGGTTCAGAGAGTACTGCTCACTGATAGTTTAAACATAAACACTGAACACCTTAAAAGAGAAATAGGTAAGAGAAATGTTAGGTCTTATATAAGAACACTGGCTATATATATCCTGACTAAATGCACAATGTAGATATCGGAATATTTTCAATGTCAGCAAAAGTGAAGTCTTTTGGGGTTTGTAAGTGTGACATTATTATCAGGCTCCATATTATAGAGTTGGTAAATGTATTTTGCATGTTTGGAGCATACAATAGTACTGTGTTAGGGTCAGAGGCAGTGGAAGCTGTTGAAGATTGGGGGGAAGAAGGTAATAGGGTCAGTTAGAGATCTAAAAAGGGTAATTTTCTAAAACTAGTTACTAACTCAACATAGGTTCACTTGGAGGACATTTTAAGCTTAGACACTTTCCCTTCTGGTGCTTGAATTAATGTTTCCTGATTGGACTTACCCTTCCCATGGCTAATAATTGTATATCTGCCATAGTAAGAATTACTGTGATCATACCACAGATAATTTGAGGGGACCCATGTAAGGGAGGCAGCTTTTTAGGAACTGACTCTATCCATTAGTAACATGAGGGGTAATCCTGAGGTGCATTTTCTATTGCCCATCCTTAGATCCAAGTTGCACTTGAATATGGACAGTGATGAGCTTTGTTTTGCTTGAAAGGAGGGTCTGTTCTGGAACAGTGGTATCCTCTATGATATATATCCATCTCTCCATGCCATTCTGTTTATATACCTGGACTAAGTATTTATAATGCCATTTCACTTGCTGATGTTCAGTAGGTCCATCAATATTGGGTCGGAGGATGCCTTGCATGCTAGACACATGTTACCTCTTAGCACTCTATAGGATTGATTAGGACTTGTATCCTTCTAGTAAGGCATCTCTGTGGGCATTCCATTTGTTGCATGCCAAAGTAGCACAAACACTGAGAGTTATTTGCTAAACAAAGAATACAGTGTCACATTAAAACAGACTTAGCATGAGCAGTAAACTTCTCTGCCCTTGAAACTCACATTCATTGAAACAATATGAAAACCCAGATTCAAAGAAAATGCGTTTGGCCAGTGGAGGATTAAGTTTACCTTTGGGCTTTTTCAAACTATAGGCTCCTTGCACACATTTTTAGGACCATGCATACATATATGTGTTCTTTGATTCACCTTTCTGATTGTATTAAATTACTATATTCCTTGTATAATACAGCACCACTTGTTAGAATGTGTTTTAAATTTGTAGTTTTGAAAATTCTTCCAGTAAGTAATGAAACAAAACATATGAAACAGTAATGACAAAACTAACAGTTTCAGAAAATTGCAACCATAAAAGGCCACTCAAACTTCTGTCATTACAGTCCACCAATATCAGCATAATCTCAGCAGAAGTAAAAGTCATCCGAATAATTCCACATTCAAGAGATCTGTAACTAATGAAGAGGTAGCAAACTATTTTACATTTCAGTGTTTCACCTACAAATTCAGTGCCTGCTGCCCTTGAAGAATTAATTTAAAAAAATTGGCAAGCTGGTAATATTGCATTAGGGAATGACTAACAAACCAACAAGAAGTGCATAGTTATTATGCATCTCAAACAAAGGAGGACATATTCAGGAGTATAGAACCCTTATCCCCCTTAAAATCCACAAAATAATTGGCAGTGAAAAGGGAACTGTAATATCAACACTCCATCTACATGAGCAACAATAAATGTCCTTCCCTAGAAACTCACAGTTGCATGAAATTTAACTGAAACTTATAATCCCTTGAAAATGCATTGAAACTCATAATTCCCTGAAAATGTACTGAAACTCAAACTCACAATTCCTTCAGCAGTCTGGTAGTTGGTGTAGAGGATTCAGGATCTTGTTTCCTCTGAAACTCACAATTCCTTCAGCAGTCTGGTATTCAGTGTACAGGATTCAGGCTGTTGTCTCCACTGAAGCTCACAATTCCTTCAGCAGTCTGGTAGCTTTTGTAGAGGATTTAGATTCTTGTCTCCTGTAACCAATTTACAGGGTCAAGTCTGATGAAGTTAATTGACTATCATGCCCTACCTCCTAAATAGGAGATTACATACCATAACTCTACACATCTCACCCTCCTAGCATAAGAAATCTGGACAAAGTCTAAAAAATGGGAGACAAAAGCCCAAAAATAGGGACAGCTTTTAAATATTGTTCTTATAGACTTACAAAGTTGGTAGAACAATAGCTTTGGTCTTAGCATGCATTTTCTGAAGGAAATGAAGTCTGTAACTTCAATGTATGATATTATTTAGTTACCTCTCAACCTCTTAGTACAAGAAATCTTGACAAAGGCTGATATAATGGGGATACAATGACCCAGAATAGGGATAGATTTTTAAATATTGCTCCTTTTAACTTAGAAAGTTAATAGAATAACAGGATTTGTGTTAGTATGTATTTTCTGAAGGATGAAACTCATATTTATGTCATTATATAGGCTCTTCAGTCTTCCTTGATTTGCCAGAAAACAACAAATTTTATGAGAAACAGACCAAAACTATGAGGCTAAATCTGGACAGTTGAGAGGTATGTTAAATGGATTCATATCAGATTCACGAAAAACCACTTACCCAAAGACAACTTCACCGAGACCACATTGCCGACACAGCACATCACTGACACAGATAAGTATAAGTATTGCAGAATGGAATGTATTTCCATTTTTGCAAATAAATTAAAAACAACAAGAAACATGTATATAGCAGGGGGGGCAAACCCCCCTGCACACCCCCCTACTTAAATATACCAACTCCGAGATCGCACCACATTGCAAAAACAGGAATACATCCCGTTCCACACTACTTACCATTCTGGGTGATGTGTTGTGTCGGTGATGTGGTCTCAGTGAACTCATCTTTGGGTAAGTGATTTTTCCTGAAACTGATAGGTTCCCATGTTAAGCATACAAACACAGACACAAACACACACACACACACACACACACACACACACACACACACACACACACACACACACACACACACACACACACACACACACTCTCTCTCTCACTCCCTCTCTCTCTCAATGGAAAGGCCACTTACCTTCTCTCAATGGAACGGCCAGTCCAAATTCCATGAACGAGTGAAAAATGTGTTTACATCCATGTTGGCGTGCTTGCATGCAAAGCATGGATGGTCCTCGTTAACTTCCTTAAAGGAGAAGGTGCTGCCACCATGGAGTGAAGAAGTTTTTTTTTTTTAATTGCTGAAGCCTCCTGGCCAACAGCTGTGAAGGTGAGGGGATGCTAGCCCCCTTCTCCTTACGGTTCCAGCACTCTTAGTTAGTGCCAGTAAAATGGAGGCATTGTAGTGATGAAGCCAGACTACTTTAATAATTATGTGGAAAGACAAGCAGGTTTGCTAATAATTACAGTGAGTCTTACGTCTAAGCAAAAATATTATATATGTAAGTTTGAAAATAGTGGGATATTAATACAAAAATTACGCAACAAAATATAAAATGTAAAGTCTGTTAGAAAATATACCAATATAGTTGCAACAAAATGTTGCATGATTTGTCTAAAGAATGTTAACATCGCATGGAACTGATTCCTTCTTAAGTTCTATTCTTCTTGTAATCTTACTTTAATTCACCTAAATATAATGCAGAGCTATATGTCAATATACAAGTATGTCTGGAACTTGAGATACTTTTATATACTTAACCAGAGGAAATGTAATGTAAAGGTATTGATTTTACTATATTATAGTTTTCCTTTCTTCCTTTTTAATGGGTGATGTACAGCTGAAAGATGGATAGCAAATACTGACAAAAGTACTGCTGTGTAAGTAAACCTACAATAACAACATATATTCTAATGCATGGCAGCTGCAGTGCCCTAAGTAAGTGTTTTTATTCCACCTTACCTACCAACTTACAAAGCTTTGGGTACCGTCTCAGAGATCTTCCTGCCAGGAGCTCACAGAGCTCTCCTGTAAAACCCAGGAATGCCAAAAGCTTCAGAGCATTCTTTGGCAAGGAAGAAAGCAAGAGTCCTGAACACATGTGCTAGGAAACAGATGTAAAAAGGGTGACAGGAACCACACCCAGGCAACATAACAGGAAAAACAACACTGAATGGGGGGTGGCTATTGCAATAGTGATGCAATAGAACATCTACTATTATAGTAGGTATGCTCACACAACTGTACTCTGTTCTAAACAATCACCATTGTAGCTGGATTGCCATAGCTTAGCCTGCCATATTCAAAGAGGGAACAGGCCAATGCCTAAGACTCCAGGAGCTCCTGAAGAATGGGCCTAGCAAAGCTAGTTCTGCACCTGAAACAGGAATCCTGTTTGTAATACTTTATAAAAGAATGTACTCCGGACCAAGTTATTGCCTTTAGAGAGCTTCTGGTGTTCAACTCTTTCCTGAAAGCCACTAAGATTAGTTACCTTTTTGAATGGGCTGTAACCCTGCTTGGAAGTGGCTTGTTGTGATGAGAATAACAAAAATTACTAACATAAAGCAACCATGAAGAAATAGTTAATGTTGTTACTTGTTGCTATTTTCTCTTACTTTCATTGGAGACAAGCAGCTGATCAGCTTTCCTGAAAGGTTGAGTTTTGCCTTGGTAGTATATGAGCTGAATGTGTTCACCCAGAGAGTAATGAATCATTCCTCCCTTGTTTCTAGGTTCAGGAAAGAAAAGTGGGAGGTTAATGGTTTAGCATAAGTAAGGTCTGTAACTAATTTTGGCTTTTATTGTAGAAGGTAATTAGCACGTTTATACCAATCAGCTTCCTGTACAGATCCATGCTCTTCAACTCAGCTCTTGAGATGAACATTAAAAAAAAAACTTGTACCAACATTTCAGTAGAATGCAGGAACCTTCGATGATGGCCCCTAATACTTTCTGTCCAGAGTTCCCCCTTCACCCCACGCTTGCTATACTTTTGATTATAGGATTTGCTTTCATATGAAAAATAAGTTCATATAAAAAATAAGTTAGGGTTGACTCAGCATAATTACTTGTAATTCAAATACTTGCCTAGAGGATGTCAGGGCAATGAGTAAAACAGTCTTTCATGTTAAGAAAGCTAATAAATTTCTCTCTTAAATAATGTTATTGTATAATACCAATAGCCCTCTGCTGTGTGTTTATATATCAGGATTTACCCACTGTTGCCTTTGCTTAATCACTCAGGCTTCACCTTCATAATCTAACCACACCAGTGGTGGTTAAATCCTGATATACCCACACACAGACACGGATTAGTGCAATTTTGTTTTAACCCCCAGTTGCTTTCAACACTTTCAGTCTTAATTTTTGATATAAGGTTTCATTCATTGGAAGCAGTAATGGGGAAGGGATTTGCCTGTATTACATAACAGACTGCATACAGTCAAAACAGTGTCGTTATTCGAGCTAAACAATGAAACATGAGAATTACAACATGGCTGTATACAAGGACTGTCTTTATTTGAAACTAACAAAAACAATTTTCTGTTATTAAGATTTCCACCACAACTATAGGTTTATAGAGATGCTAGTGAGTAGGGGAAAACTGACCAGGGTACCTGGGAAAGTCCTCTACTCTTTTGATAAGTGTGTTATGATCCTTGGCATCCACCTGAGCTATTATCAGTTTTGGTATCTGAGCCCTCTGGTTTAACATCTCATCTTCAGGATGGCGCACTCAGGAGTTTATAATGTCCTTGTGCTGTACTGCAGTGTCAGTAATGGAAAATGAATCTAAGTGTCATGTGTGTATAGAGCCCACAACCACTACATGACAGATGTACATGATGTACATTGAATCCACTTTCAGAGCGATGGCTTCTATTGATGGACATAAAAAGATTGTTAGTGATTATGTTGTGAATTTGTCAGGGTATGAGTTTACATACCCTGAAATTAATGTCTTATGTAAAGGTTTAAAATTTGTCCCGACATCACTGCCAAGATTATATGAACTGAAAATAGAGATATTTAAATTCATTCAGAAGCTTCATTTGTTTTATTCTAAAGAAAATAGTATGCATATACATGACCGTAGTAGAGATAGTGATGTTGACAGTAATGATGCAAGTTTTTATTCATGTAGTTCAGATGTGGAAATTAATGCATATAATAGATTCAACACAGAAGGTGTGATATGTAAAAGTAATTTTATACCCCCATTTAGGAATGACACTATTCAACAGTTTTCAGCCTCACTAAAATATAGTGCGGAAAAGGAGTATAACAATTTTAATAGAAAGAAAAAAGAAGTTAAATACAACCTAAGGAGGAATGGCAGAGCGTGAACATTTTAAGCCAGCAGACAAAGGAGGAAAACAAGTGGTACTACATTATTCCCGGTAGCTGCAAATGTGTTATGATCATTTAAATAATAAGGAAGTGTATGAAAAAGTGAATGAAGAAATATACTATAAAGCAACAGGAGAATATAAAGAGTTATTAAATAAAGGTTTAAGGTTAAACTATTTTTCCCTTAGAGATGTACAGTATGTGTTTGACAGTAAATATTGTACTATGGCCTATTTTTCTGTGTGCCTAAAGTACATAAAAGTTTAAGTAACTCTCCAGGCCGCCCTATAGTTTCAGCCTGTGGGTATTTCAGTGATACTATTTCTTGCTTTCTATATCAATATTTATTACCGGAATTAGTGAAGTTACCGTCATATATTCAAGATGTTTTTGATCTTATAAAGAAAATCAGAGAGATAAAATAACATAAGGGTAGATATTTTAAATAAGTTTATACACAAGTATAAAACATGCACATGGATTAGAGGTAGTATTACTTTTCCTGGGTGACAGCCCTAGTACACATTACATATTAGATTAAATTTTATTTTGTTTGTAAAATAACATATTTGAATTCAATGGAGAATTATTCAAACAGTTAAGGGGTACATCTATGGGGGCAAATTTTGCCCCCATGTATACACATTTATTCATGGGCTATCTTGAAAGCATTTATATGTATAATAATGTTTTTTTTGTTAAACATGTTGTAAAATATTTTAGCTACATAGATGATTTCATTTTTTATCTGTGAAGGTGGATTAGATAAGTTCATGAACTTTATAGAGTCTTCATAGAAATAGGTTCAATATAGGCTTTGATGGGTTACAACTAGAGAATAGATTTAATTATTTTGATGTAACAGTTGAGGGAATAAATAATAGCACCATCAAAACAAAAATGTATAGGAAATTGGATAACTTTGATTATATTCTACACAGAAGTAGATGTCATCCACCCCATGCCATAGAATCTATCCCTTATGGGGAATTTATAAGGTTGGAAAGGTTATATAGTGAGAAAAAATGAGTATCATGATGAGATAGATAGGACAGCTGAAATGTTTATAAATAGGGGATATAATATAGACTAGATTAATGAAGTGAAGAATAAGATGATTAAATAAGACGTTAAAATAATTTATAAAAAAAACAAGAGAAAGGAAAAAACGTAATGAGTGGAGAAAATAGTGAAGATTTTATATATTTTGTCAGTAAATATACATTGTTTTCTAACCAATTTGTGTATTTAATAAGACATTACTGGGATAGGTTAAAAAGGGATGAACGGTTGAATTTTTTGAATGATAAGAAATTGAGAGTCTCCTATATGAGGGGGAGAAATATTAAAGATTTTATAGTTAATGGTAAATTAGATATTCCACTGGCAGTAAGACAACAAGGAGTGTTAATTTATGACACTTTCCCTTGTGGAAAGTTTCCGGTATGTCAGCATGTAGCAAGTAGTTTTCCCCTAGTTAATGGCAAAAAATTCCAAGTACAAGGTTGTTTTAACTATAATAGTGAGAGGGTTATATATGCACTAAAATGCCCCTGTGGGAAATATTACATAAGGGAGACCAAAAAAAGTTTTTCAATGAGGCTAAAAGAATATTTGAGGGATATTAAGAAGAATTGTGAAGCTAGGCCTGTAGCTATGCATTTCCAACAGGCACGTAATAGTGAGGCTACTGGGTTACAAGCAACAGTCTTGGAACAGCTATATAAAGATAAAATAATGTTTAATGACATTAAAAGACAGCTAAGGAGAAAATCTGTTTTTATTTAGAAATTTAATACATTGGTACCTATGGGTATGAATAAAGAATGTAATTTGGAATTTTTTTTTAATGAAATGTCTTTTTAAAAAAATGTTTTAATTGGTTTTTGTCTAAAGTGTGCAATAAATTGGTTAATTAGCTGGCAATGATGTATAAATAGGAAACTGGGTTAAGACAAGGTATACTCTGTTAAAGGCTTTTTGCCGAGGTGCTAGAGAGAAAGTGTTGATGTTTTGTGGATATTCTGTTTTATTAAAGTGCTTTAGAAGGTGAAGGCCTTGTTTTGTGGTTCTGTTGGACTTCATCTGCATTGGTGGTTTGTATAGCATATAGATGGATGTTAAAGTAAAAGAGATGGTACCTTTAACAGACGTCTATGAGCATACCTCTCAACTGTTCAGATTTTCACAGAATGTCCAGATTTTTGCCTCACACTTTTTAGCTTTTCCTCATAAAATGTGTAGTATTCTGGCAAAACACTGAAGATTAAAGTAATTAAATTATGGCATACATTTGAGTTTAAGACCTTTCAGAAAATGCATGTCAGCACAAACCCTATTATACAAGCAACTTTCTAAGTTTATAAGAGCAATATTTATAATCTGTCACTATTTTTGGACTTTTGTCCCCCAATTAAGTTAAGCTTTGTTCATAATGAAAAGAATATCTGTGTTGAAAGTATAGAGTTTTTCCTAAGCAGGCAAGGAATGCTCTGTGGATGAAATAATGGATACAAGTGACTGACATGACATTGCTTCACATGATAGAGCTAGACACTTTCAAAAGTACAGAGTGTATATTTGTGTAATTTAAGAGATACAAGAATATAGTCACTGCTGTTCCACTTTGGCATGATTGAATTAAATTTTAGCAAGTATATAGGGAAATTAAGGGTAAGTTAGTATGATACAAACAGGAAATGCAATACAAAGTGAGAGAAAAGCAGACTGATGGTATATTTACTGAGAAAGCCAGGGGAGAGAATTTGATAGTAGTAAGGGAGTGAAGAAGGGAGAGTTAGGAGATGTAAGGTATAATGTCTGTTAGTAGTGTATTAAGCAGTGGTGTTAATGCAGTACAAACTGTCATTATATTGCAGGGAAGGCTTCCGATGTGTGCAAACTATCTTCAGCAATGGCAGTGACTTAGGGTTGCTATCTGTTTCACTTTATGTAGGACAGTCAATATTTGGGCAGTTGTGTCCTGTAAGAAAATATCAAAATGGCAAATATCCTGAGATTTTAGTACAAAATGTTTCCTAAGTTTGCTTAAATAGTTTCATAAAAATAATTTTGTATTTGAAATACCTAATTATTATATGGAACAGCACAAAAATAAAATTCTACTAAAATTAACTTTTATTTTGGTAATAAATTGAATTCCAATCCTTTGCATGAGTTGTAAGTATGAACCTGCAAAATCTTACATTTCCATAAAAAATTTCCATTTTGGCCACCTGGGGGGGAGACAACCCTACAGTGACACTATGTGTAGTTGTGCAAG